>NW_019725423.1:740137-748113 GCF_002891405.2 Cryptotermes secundus
TACTCGTACTGGTATTCCTGCTGTTCCCACCACCACCAGTCTGTGTCCTGTTGTTGCTACGCTGCTTCTGTTGGCCTTACTCGTACTGGTATTCCTGCTGTTCCCACCACCACCAGTCTGTGTCCTGTTCTTGCTACGCTGCTTCTGTTGGCCCTACTCGTACTGGTATTCCTGCTGTTCCCACCACCACCAGTCTGTGGCCTGTTGTTGCTGCTGATGGTAATTCTGTAATTATGGGCAGTGGTGCAGATGTTTAAGGGGTACATGGAGGCAGCATATACTTCTGAAACTTAAGCACAACAGCCAGGGAATAGAATTAGCATCAATAACTAACCAGCAGGAAAACAAAAAATCCGTAATTACTGCAACTACTACTTTTTTCTTTGGCACTACGGCCCCAGTGGACCTAGGCCTACCTCCATGAACTTCTCCGTTCACTTAGGTTTTTCTACGTCTTACACTTCAGTAGGACTCCTTGGGCGGGTGATCAGCTCGTCGCAAGGCCTCTACATGTACACAAACTAAACATCCATGCCCTGAGTGGGAGTAACTGCTACTACTACTACTACTACTACTACTACTACTACTACTACTACTACTAATAATAATAATAATAATGCTGGTGCCACCTCCTCGTCTTCTTCCTTGTCTCGTACAGCCCATTATATGAACTATCGACTATCACCCAAATGATTACATTACTGTCGAAACTGAAGCTACAGAACGTCTGGAAGTCTGTGATTCAAGTATCGATCCTGAGTTCAGCTGTACTGAAAGTTTTCCTTGGATTTCCTCGTGCACTCTACGCCAGAAGTTTCAAAAGTGTGGAGCATTCCCCTTTGGGAGGGGGGAGGTTGTATAAAAATTATTTTAAAAGAAATATGGAGAAATATTTTTAAAATATCTAGCTTTGTTGACTAGTTTACATGCAGTATTACTGAAGAATTCAAACTCTCACATGCATAGGCGGTTTTAGGAAGTAAACGACAGTGCAAGTCTACGCACTGTTATTGTATATTATGAGAAACGGACTAATACAGATTGACGGAGCGACTGATTGTATCTGAGATCACTTGGTTAATCCGCCTTCCGAGTTCTCTTAAGTACTTTCCAGAAGTATTAAGTGATAAATGCAAATTGATGACGGATCCATTCCATGTTAATTCGCTCCCAAATAACGAATTTTCTCTTGAAGAAGGTGAAAGCTATGTTGACATTTTTTCTGACACTTCTCTAAGATCTGTTTCTTAGGAAGTCGTAGATAGAATTTTGGTTGTGCACTGTCAGGGAGTTCCCTGACCTCAGCAGGAAAGCTTTGAACATCCTCCTTCCTTTCGCAACATCCTACCTACGTCCTGCTGGACTTTAGCAGTGGCAGCCGTCAAAACAAAGTATTTTTCTTTGATGAACCTAGAAAACGACCTTCAAGCGGCTGTTTCTAAGTTATAACCTCATTATAAGTTATGTACAAAGAGGCAACCACATCCGCCTTACTAATCCAGGTATGAAGCATCCTTTAAATTAAATATATTGAATAATACCTATATAGTAAATTATAGAGTATATATACTCATTGACAAATGTTAGGTCAAATCTGTTTACACTCGTTCTGGAAAGGGGGCACGTGAAATTTATGAAATGTTTCAAGGGTGGCGCAATGTAGGAGAGTTTGTAAATCTCTGCTCTAGGCAGTTAATGGGGTAGTAGGCTTATTTGAATGTAAGCCATGATCCTTTCATGTCCTCTAATTCTTCATTCTTGCAGTCGACTCTTTAGAATCAATTTACATAGTTGGAGAAACGTGGTGAAATAGTTCGCTTCCTTCAGTCACACCCAGGATACTTATTTTGTTGGGGTTCTGTAACACATTTATCCTTAAGCCGTCTGGTCGGGTCTCTGCGACGGGTCCAGCCATCCTGTGACAGAGCGTGAAGTTGAGGAAACTTGTTGAAGAGATACTTGTAGTCCAACAACTTAAACAATATTTGTACATGTATGTATGTTCACTAGTGTGATGTTAGCCCCGAAGGCAGCTCGTAAGCCGTGAAAAAGAATCCAAACTATCCGACGAAGATCACGAGTTCTGAAGACGATCAGTCGGCGTCAGAGTGACTCTTCGAGTCTGAATAATGCATGCAGTGCTGCGCTCTGGCGAGACGAGATCACATAATGTTTTTCCCAGCCTTTGTACAACTTTCAGTTTCGCTCGCCGAATAACGTGAATGTTATATCTGGAAGGAAATACTTATCAAAGTTGCGATTAACAGAGCAAATCATGGAATACAACGTTATGTAAAGAAAGTATTATAATTATTATTATTTTTATTGCTAGTGGTGTGGGACTAAGTCCCTTGCACTGCGGCCACTTCTGGCCTGTTGTACCAGCCCCAGATGATAAGTGAGGGTGATTGTGGAGCAATTGGTGGAATGAAGATTGGCAGGGGAAACCGAAGTACTCTGAGATAAACCTGCCCCAGCGCCACTTTTTCCACCACAAATCCCACTTGACCAGACCCGGGATTGACCCGGGCCGCCGCGGTGGGAAGCCAGCGACTAACCGCTTGAGCTATGGCGCGGACCAAAGAAAGTAGTAAGGGAAATTATCTCCTCTTCAAACGTATTAGAAACAATAAGTACTTCTATAAAACACTTATCCTATTCATATATACATATCTCTGTGGTACAATGTACATGATACGGAGTGCAGTGTGTTGAATTCTTGACACTTGTAGCAGCCTTTCATTTAACTGTATCTTTAGAAGAAAAGTGCAATGAATTAGAAGTGCTGAGCACTGCCTGCCGCCCATTTATCCTGTACCGTGCAGGTTCTCTCGAATGTTTAGACGCACCTGCGTAATGGTGTTTCCCATTCATAGCCGCATAGCGAAGGGCTACAAGCTGAACGACCGGGGTTCGATTCCCGACAGGGGCAAGATTTTTATGTACTCCAGACCGCCCAGATCGGTCGGAGCGTTAAGTTGACCACTTACCTCGATCTGCTATACTTCCGTTCTACCATACGTCTTCATGGCTTGGTGCCTAATTAAGTAAGTACAGGGAAAACTGTTTACCTTTTTTACGCTATCTAGCTGCATGGACAGTCGATCACAGTGGCCGCGCGGTCTAAGCCATGAACTGTCTTCGCCCGCGCGGACACTGGGATCGAGAGTTCGAATCCCACTCGAGCCATGAATATATCTGTATGTTTGTGTTTGTGCTGTCCTTTGTGTAATCAGCGGCCTTGCGACGGGCTGATCCTCCGTCCAAGGAACCCTACCGACTGTATATAGATTAAGAAACTGAAAAAGCAGCCAAGGTCCACACGGGCTGTAGAGCCATGGATTGGTAGCTGCTTGGCTAATTTTTAATTTCATTTATAGAAAATGTTCATGTAAACTGATCCAAACATTTTGAACATTATGGGAAATTGCGATAAACAGATTTGTTTTCATAGAAGAATTTCAGTTTCTATGCTTGATGTCGAGTAGTTTTGGAGGAAAAGCTCAATATCGCAGCGTTTCTTGTCAAGTTCTCATTATCAGAGTTATATAAGCCTTTCTCTCAAATTAACCGAAGCAACAGTGGAACACGCTTAATTTGACAGCATGTATCAGCCAGTGGCGCACCGTTCTTCTGTTGTCCTTGCTGTATGACACTTGCTACGCACCGCTGTAGTGCTGTATGTAGTAGTTCATACCGTAGTTGATAAGTCGCTGCATGGAAGCCGCATGCGGTCCGACAGTTGTGTTCGGCGCACGAAAATATTTTGCGTTTCCCGGAGTATATGTTAACGCTTTTCTCCCCTTCGGGGATCTGTTGATTGTAAGATTCAACAGTTAAGATCTCGCTCTTCTTATGTACAAGTGAATCTCATTCGCCTTTGGCCAGAGATAAATTCAGATATATCGCCTGTCCATCTATCCCATCTATCCTGAGTGCCAACATTAAAAACACTTCAGAATGGTTACTTCTTGTGTTTTTTTCAGAACAAAATTTATTGAATTCTTCTAATTTTGGTATGTAGAATCACATTATATTAAAATTAAATTCACGTTTTGAACCTTATGGGTGTAGTTCGTATTCAGCTTATGTGACTCTCAGCGGGGTTTTGGATTGGTTATTGGATTTATTGACCACTCACATGTCATAACTACACATTACTATAACACTATCGTAAATCTCAATACTTTACAAACCACTACAGCGCATGCTAAGTCTTTTACAACCCGCAGTGTCTTCACCAGTAGTTGCCTGGTAACGGCTCCAACAGTGGCTGTTCCTCTGCTTCCGTGCTCAAGTCCTGTCAGATTGGCGGCTCTCTTCCAACTGAACTCATTCTTAACATCGTCCCGCTATAACTGCACGAACGGACGTAGAAAACACAGTTTTCAAGAGTACCTCTATTATTGTGTGTTGATTCGTTGCTGTGGGGACGTTGCTCAAATCGTTTCCTTGGGAGCTGGTTTTGTTTGCGAAGCACATTACCCGGCAACGGCTCCGGTATATTTTGCGAACTGAGGAAAACCTTTTCTATCAGGAGGGCATGCTCACGTGTTGGAGCCGACACGGTGGTGCCCTGTAAAGTTAATGGCGCCTCACGGATACAGTAGGACTGCCTTCTTGTAATCTTTATACCACCTATGCCATCCCGTTGCAGTATGGCTTTTGGTGGTAGTTCGATTCCCGGCAGGTGCAAGAGAATTTTCTCTTCTCCACAGCGTCCAAACCGGCTTTGGGGCTCACCCAGCCACGTACCCAATGTGTACCCGCGACTCTTTCCTCGCGGCTAAAGCGGCCGAGGCGTGAATCTGACAGCTTATCTCAATCTAGTGCCGAAGTCAAGAATGCTAGAGCTGCACTTACACTCACGCATACGTCTTCATGGCATGGTGCGTAATTAAGCACAGGGGCAACTTGTCTCTTTTTCACCGGTTACCCTTCCGTAATTTGGAATATTATCTTTCAAAGCTTGATAGATTGTTTGTGGGAATACCAGAAGGAAAGAGATCACTAGGAAGACCTAGACGTAAGTAGGAGTTAGTATTAGAATAGATGTTAGGTGAATAGGATGGGGTGGTATGGACAGGATTCATCGAGTTACTGATAGAGGGCAGTGGCGGGCTGTTGTGAACACGGCAGTGAACCTTCGGGCCCCATAGAATGTTACGAAATTCTTGAGAATCTTGTCAGTGGGGTTTGTCAAGAAGGCCTCAGCTCCGTTGAATTAGTTTAAGCTTTAGGGCGGCCGCGCACCAACTGCGTCAAGACAAGCATCAATATGTGGGACAAAAGATGCAATCTTGCTTCATTCGTGATTCGTCGGTATGAAGCTGACGTCAGCATCATAACTCAGACTGGTGTGCGGCGGTTTTCATAATCTCATTCGTTTCAACTGTGCTCCTTTTTTTTTGCGTCATGTCGCAGACATCGTGTCATGACTTTTTACGCGTCTTGACGCATGCCGGTGTGCGGCCTACCTTAGAGAAACTAGAAAGATACGTAGCTTTACAGACGTAATGAATCCCAAGACACGGGTCTATTGTGAGCTGTCACCAACTCTGACTGTAACTCTCAGACATAGTCCTTGAGAAAGTGATAAATTTTTTAGATGGTCAACAAATTCGCGTCTCTTAGGAACCTGAAGGTTTGCAGCTGTGTGCCATATCTTGAGGCAGCTGGATCTAGCTCACACATTCACACTCTGTTTCTATAATACGTATTTTAGTATTGACCTTCCATCTACGCCAAAGTCTCCATAACTGTCTCTTCTCTTTCAGGTTTTGTGGATAAGACATGCATAAATTTTCGTTATTCCGTCTCGCATGTTGCATGTTCCGCTTATTGCTATCTGTCTGTGGCTCTACAGCCCTTTGTTGGACCTTGGCCGCTTTTCAGTTTCTTAATCCAATACACAGACGGTAGGACTCCATGGACGTGGAATCAGCCCGTCGCAAGGCCGCTACCTACACACAGAACAACACACACACAGAATAAACGAACACAGACATCCATACCTTGAGTGCGATTTGAACCCACGATCTCAGCATTCGAGCGAGCGAAGACAGTTCATACCATAGACCCCGCGGCCACTATGACCATCTCTTCCCCTCTGGATTACTGTACCTGTGTATATTCCAAGAGTTTATCTTTTACATTTTAATACCGCCCAATATTGTTAAGTCGAGCTCTAGCCTGGGAGCCGTAGCGTGTTGAGGAGGCAGCAGCTGCCCGCCCGTTCACTGCAGCACCTGCTCATGTCTTCAAGAGCACGCACTGGCTTCTAGCAGCCCGTGACATCTACCCAACTGACTCAACACTAATCAAGAACGCCATTGTTGGAGTGAATCACCAATTGTCTGCCTTGTTTATATGTACCGGGGGACACAAGCTCCACATTGAGTTCTGTCTGACGGCCAGGTACGAGTATACTGCCACTCATTTGCTTCAAGGCTTATGGAGGCAGTGACTGATAACAAGGCGATTTTGTTTCTTATAAGCGTTACGGAGGAAGTACGCGTAATTAGTGAGATAAGTATAGCCATTATTGGTCCCTTAAAAATTGGAATTAAAACGAATTAAATATTTGTAACTGACCAACAGATTTGTACTCTGCCATTAGCTGTAAATCACAGTGGTAACTATATGTACCACCTGCTTTAACACTTTGCAAGTTATATTAATGACTTTCGTATGAACCTCATAAACAGTTATTTATCTAAACTGCATTAACTATTTGGCTTTGTAACGGGGTCGCAGTTTGTTTTCAGTCAGATAGGAGCTGAATTTTAGCCGATCTCTCTTCGTGAAAAATGTAGGCTTATTAGGCCATGCTGTATCTGTTTCTGTGTCCCTCCCTTTAGACTTTAGAAACATTTGACCGATTTCCATTAAATGTGGTATGAGCGTTATGCCATCGGACAGCATCTCAGCTGCATACTGTATAATTTCCTACAGTCAGTAGCAACAACACGGCGAAGCGCGAACCTATCAGTCGGGAGGGCCAACCGGTGCTGTTTAATTTGTGATCCACAATGATCCATGTTTATAGAGCTCTGAAAAATCTGCAGCTTTTCTTTCCGAGTATTTTTGTGGAATATTAAATGTCGCCACTTTGATAGATATAACTAATCAACTGCTGGGTCTAGGCATGTGAAATGTGGTGTGGAGCGTTATGTCACTTAGCTTGCTGCCTCTTAGACCCTGAAAAGAGAGGCGGTACCTTCCTCCGAAACGTCAGTGAACTCCTACCGGACTACACGGTGTCACATCCGAGAAGACAGTATTGTTCGTAGTCACTGCTGTGAGAACCAAAAATTATACTTTTTTGTACATCGAGAGCGCCCGTATGGTTGAACGTGAGGACCGAGAGGCCTTGCTGATTGTTCGCAGGAGCGTCTTGTCCACACCGATATAGAGGAGTCAGCATGTATGGATGGCGGTGGTAGGTTTAGGTGGTTCTCCCAGAAACGAGACGCAAAACTCTAAAATTTCGGCTTTTAGAATATGGCGGAAGTGTTCCCAGAAAGTAAAACAGTAACAAATGTAATTGTCGCTGTGTGGATTTAGTTGATTTTGCAGTTTCATATTATGAAATGTCTGCTGAATTTTGAATTCTGCTGATCAACTTTCCGTCTGAAGTACTGTTTATAGAAAATAGAACTTCAAGTAGCTTTTATTGGTTTTGATGATAAACCTAAGCAGCTAACAGAGATTTGTGCGCCCTTTATTATGTACATGCTACGTACATTCGATCATAATTTCTTAAATATAGTGGGTCCATAATAGGAAAGATAAATTCTCCGTTTCCAGATTCAGTTAAAACACATATTAAATAGGAAGAGCGTCACACTTCGTTTTGTATCAGGTTTCTGTGAGTAGATTAATAATAATAATAATAATAATTCAATTTTTTATTATTTTTGTGCTTAGTCAACAGCTACAAGACCAATTACAGACACAGCACAGAGGAGCTAGAA
>NW_019725423.1:748172-810481 GCF_002891405.2 Cryptotermes secundus
GTTAGCAGCATAGGCGCAGCAACAACAATAATAATGATAATAATAATAATAATAATAATGGTATATTATTTTGTGAGTAGCCCAATAAAACTAAGAACTTCCTCGCTGTAATGGAATCAGAATGCTCACAGACGTGAGCTGCTGGGTTTTATTTTGAGCTTGTTCATTCTACTTTGCATATTTACAGCTTAGTTTGTCTTGATAGTTCTCTCAGTGTAATGCTGTCAATGCCGGTCACTGTAGCCGAGCGGTCTTCGTTCGGTCGGAAGCCGGGATCGTGGGTTCGAACCCCACACAAGGCATTCATGTTTGGTATGTTTGTATTTAGGTAGAGGTCTTGCGACGAACTGATCGCTCGTCCAAGGATTCATACCGTCTGCAAAATGATCAAAATGAAAAAAAATATATATCAAGAGGGTTGGGCCCAAAGGGGCAGGTCAGCCAGCAAAAAAGAAAACATGCCAGCAACTCCACAGAGGTCTCCCAAGTGCCCCTTTCCCCCGAGGCTTTACAGTCATACTGTATCTCCTGTTGTTCATTGCTACAGTGTTGTGTAATGTTGACACTAATCGATATGGTGATTTTACTGAGGAGACCGTCGTTGTGCAGTACTGTCTATATGTAGCAATAAATTTACTTAAGGATACGTGTATGTTAACAGAGAGTATCTACTGCATATATGGCTAATATCTTCAGGACTGACCACAGTTTGCCGGGAACTCGATTCTTAAGTACGGTACCATCACCCCTACATCGCTGTAATACATGCTTAATTTTGTGACATGGAAGAGGCAGTCATTGCTATGCAATGGCACAGTAAACAGTGACGCAGAGGTGAAAACTCCGCGTCATGTCACCAATGGAAGTACCGTTGGGAACGGTGTTTTCTCTGCGGTCCGCTGCGACAGTTTCCTAACAGCATAATAGAACTGCTGGAATCGGTAAAATTAAATATCCTTTACATTATGACAAATGACTTACTGCTGCAGACATTGACTCTGACAAAAGACAGACCCGTCCTCTCATCAGAGAGGGCGCCCCACAAAAACAAGACTGTATGGGGCTCGACTCCAAGACTGACTGACCGTCAGTCGCAATGTGAATTTGACTTTTGCTGGAATCTGTGTTTTCTGTGCGGTCCGTGACAAGGCTATGTAACGAGGACCGCCTGCCATTACGAGAGAGTCTAGAGAAGTAAGTCCTGAATCAGAAGCGAGTGAGTGCAGTTCGTGAGCTACAAGGACGTGATGAATAGTCCTTGTTGGAAGGCCGTAACTAGGCAACGGCTAGTGGAGGCTATAACAAGCTGAGAGAACTAGTGTGTGTTAACGGTGATTAGTGCAGAGTTACAGTTGCTTATAGTTCCAAGTTTTGTTCAGTAAATCCAGTTATCAATCCAACCCCGTCTACAGTCACTCAAATACGTATCCGTACTGATGTGTGCTTCCATAATTTGAACCTCTGAAGAGAGCGCAACGATACGGGCATGAATTTCGAATTTCAGAGGGCTTTCTTCTTATTTTTAATTTTGCCGTTAAGGTTCACATGTTCTTCATTCTTCCAGTAAATTACTAACGGTCTGTCTGGCTGTCTGTTGTTTATTTTTATTTCGTTAGATGTGGCTTTCGGACAGTCGGAAAATAACAAGACACGTTAGTGAATAGACAGAGAAGGGAGTTTTATAGAATAGGGCAGCTGGATAGCACGTGCTATGCGACAGGTGGTGGGGGGTGCTACATAAGGAAGGGGTGAGAGGATATTCACCTGGACTTCGCTACACCTCAAGATATATAGACATACATATAAGTTATAATGATATAGTATAAAAAATAACATCTTGTGGAGCAGAAATATGGCGCATGCGTGGGGGAGATGTGACCATGTCCCATCTGGGCAATGAAATTCCCGGGCATTATAATGCCAGCCGTTTTGTTGCTCATGGTGGCTGTCAATTTCGTGGCTTCAGTTTCAGTGTTGTTTATAATCTGAAGCCGTAGACCTATCGTCATTACTATTAGCGAACTGCCGTTTGGACCTACTTTTTTTTTTCCTTGGCACTACAGCCCCAATGGGCCTAGGCCTACCTCCAAGAACTTCTCCGTTCACTTCGGTTTTTCTAGATCTTACACATTCGGTAGGACTCCTTGCGCGGGTGATCAGCTCGTCGCAAGGCCTCTACCTGTATACAAACACAGAAGAACGCACACACACAAACTACACATCCGTGCCCTGAGTGGGATTCGAACCCACGATCCCGGTTTCCAAGCGAGCGAAGACAGTGCACGCCTTAGACCGCTCGGTTACCGTAACCGGCTTGGACCTACTGTATGCCCCTTATTTAGAGGCAAGGTGGTTTAGCCTAATACACTTCCAGGTGAATTTGGCATGAATTTCAATAAAAGAAATATTCATATCCTTTAGAATACATGATTCTTTTCTGGGTATGTTTGTCTTTCTTTCCTTCGGAAAATTATAAAAGATTGAATTCTGTTTATGTCGTAATAATGCACGAAAATATCACGTAAACTGAGCGCAAGAACTCTGACGCCTGATGTCTATATGATTTGACATACACGAAGATTACAACATTATAGGCCATCGGTAGGCAAAATGCGACGCACCAAAAGAAATTCAGTGCTGTCAGCCGCACTCGTGGCTTTAGTCCGCAAACAAAATATATTGACCGAGCTACCGCCGCTTGTCGGCGAAGTTAGTGCCAACTTAAGCGGATAGAGGGTGTCGCGTGGTCAGCGCAACGAATACCCACGGTAGTTAATTTCGGTTTTCTAGACCGGAGTCGCTATTTCCTTGAAATAGCTCCTCAGTTGTCCTCACGAGGCTGAGTGGACCCCGTTCCAGACCCACTACTCAGAAAATCTGGTAGCGCCGGCAATCGAAGCCGGGACCTTTGTATCTGTAGCCAGAAACTCTGACCACTAGGTCACAGAGGCGGTCGTAAAATAGGTGTATATATGTAATTTAAATTTAATTGTGTAAGTGATAATGTTTTTAATTCAAATGAATTAATTTAATAAGTTATACAACAGCAGCCTGGTGTTAAACGGATACCGGCCTGTGTAAATTAGAGCACAGCTTAAGTAAAAGACTGGATACCGTATTTACGCATGTATAGGCCGCAGCACAATTTTCAGACAGAAATTATAGAAAAAATTATTTTCTTGGAATATTATTTCAGGAGTATTACACCCTGTATTACTTATTATGAATATGATTTTTTTTAAATGAAGTGTGATTTCGAATATAAGCCGCACCCCAGTTTTCCTCTTGAATTTTTGGCAAAAATGTGCGGCCTATACATGCGTAAATACGGTAATATTCTGATTCTGTTGTGTCTTAGTTTATATTTTGTCATGTCTGAAGCTGAGTGTTTCATATTTGGGACGCGGTTCTTGCATTGGTTGCACACAAGTAGGGACTTCGCTCTGCAGATGTTGCTATACTGATCTCCCTACCGTATCAGCAGTCATACCTTGGTTTCTTTACTTTGTGTGGGTCAGTAACGTGGGATTAAACTTGCTTGTGTGCTGGACGGATATTTCGAAGTAACCGCTAGACCGAAGAATTTCGTTGTTAAGAATATACGTTAAAGATATTCATCATCAGCGGTAGCAGCATAATCATCATCATCATCATCATCATCATCATGGGGTGAGACTGAGTCCACTTGGTGCTGCGGCCACTGTTTGGCCTATTGTACCAACCCCACATGATAGGTGATGATTTTGGAGCAATTGGTGGAATGCGAATTGGCAGAAGAAACCTGCTCCAGTGCCGTTTTTCAACCACAAATCCCACATGACCTGACCCGGGCTGGAACCCAGGCCGCTGCGGTGGGAAGCAGGCGACTAACCACCTGAGTTATGTCACGGCCCTGATAGATATGTAACACTTCTCAGTTGTTGTCACTGACTGAAGATATATCGTAACTGACTTCTTGGGCCAACTCTGTTCATTAGCAGCAAACATTTGCCGAGGTGGGTAAGACATGTCTTCTTATGGACTTAGACTAGGCTGCCTCTGGACCTTGTCCGGAGCCAGATGTATCCATTCCGGTACCTCAACACCTATTTTCCATTTTGCTTTGCTTAGATCGTTCCAAGGAATCGCTCTGAGCGGGTCTACACGACTGTAACGTTTCATTATTATTATTATTTTTTTTTTTTTGCTGCCAGGAATTGTTAGCTCCGCTGGACCAGTAATTACCCAAAACATAGTCATCATGTAATAATACTCTGACGTTTTGGAGACTGCCTCTGTCTCCAGCATCGGTCCTGACATAAACGTTAGTCCCTGGTAATGGAGACACAGTGGATCTGGAAGGATATGACGTAGCAGGTATAAATGGGAAACTTATGAGTTTCAGCTGTGAGACGCTTGTAAGATTAAGGTTTGCACGTCAGGTGGTGATGGGGGGGGGGAAATGCCGAAGAGAATCCTGATTACAAAACCGATTGGCGAAATGGAGCAACGTTGCCAACGTTTAGATGGACTGACGACGTGAAAGTTAGAGATTGGAGGAAGACTTCTGTGAGCGGAGAAGGCTGGCGAAGAATAGTGAATATCAGAGCTCAGTTTAGATTGTTGCGCCGGTGGTGGCGAAGATGATGAATTTCATATGTGATAATTGAGATAGAAACAGTCCCCCGAAACGTCGAAATTTTGTTCCATATTGACGTATCTCGTTTCATTGCTTTTAATCGTCAGGAGAACTTTGGTTCCTGAACGATATGAACTGGTTCAGGTGTTGTCAGGTTTGGGAATCTTTTGGTGACCCGTTCCATAAAACATGGTATTACTTGAGCATTTGAATGTATGGTAAGATCCAGTACAGGAGATTTTAGTGCCGTTGCTTGAATTATGTTGGAACTGTGTCGTTAATGAAGAATGCCGTCTTTTGGGATGTGGAGCCGTGTAGATATAGTATAAACCGACGTTTTGGAGGAACATATCGCCTCCATCTTCAGGATAGAAAAATCCGCTAGCGAGAAACCAGCGTGAGCAATTGCCTGCAGCCACCCACGCTGGTTCATCGCTCGCCGATTTTTCACCCTGAAGATAGAGGCGATACTTTCCTCAGAAACGTCGGTTCATACAAAATCTACACGGCGCTACATCCCAGAAGACGACATTCCTACATGTATCGTTAATGTTTTTTTAAACAACTTACAACAAGCATTGCGTTAGTCTGTAATAATGTGTCCACGGAGGACACGTTTCTTTATTTCATCAATGGGAACCGAATCCATTCACAGAGCCCAACCGTAGCGCACGCAGTTACGCATGGACACGGTGACAGATGACATCCGCTTTTCCTTCAGTGTATTATTGTCGGCATTATGACTGTTGTTCCTGTAATTCGCCTTGGTAGTATGTCGTTTCCTTAACGAGAATTCTGAACCTCCTATGAGGTGCTGGCAAGGCGCACGCATGTACGCACAGACAGACTGCGTTACAGGAACGTCATTTGTGTAGCGAGAATCTTCATTGGGACAGTTCATTTCTATGAACATAGTAGTTCAGATAAGAGAACTCACAAAAAATAAACACCTTGAGCATAAACCATATCACGAGCAAAGCATATTAATAAGCCGATGGTGGCCTGGGTTCAGTCCCAGGTTAAGTCATGTGTGATTTGTGGTGGTGGATCGAGTTTCCCTCGAGTACCTGATTTCCCCTGCCATTTTATTATTCCGGTAACTTTGCCATATTCATTAATCAAGCTGTTATTGACGCTATTTAGTCTCGATACTGAAGGCCTCGTTAAATAACCAACTTAAAATTACATGAGAATATCCCAGTGTTAATTCTATCCGTCAGATTAATTTCTGTTGCTGGTATCTTAAGAGATTGAGTTATTAGCATAGATATGAAGAAAAGCTGTGATTAAAGTCGCAGATTTTAATAGGTCTTGCAAGGGAAGTGGAAGGTTCTCTCTTGAAAGTTATTTCATTCTCTGTGGACGAGTGTACAGTAACAGCAAACGAAGCATAACTTGAAACAGGCTGAAAACAGAAGTAGTGGCATTTCCTGCACCCCATGCGTAATTGGTAAGCCAACATACGTTGGGCGCCAGAGCGTTGTGCATATACAGGCTACCGGATGCACCAAGTGGAGGTGAACTTGACACCGAGATAGGAGGTTCCCCCTCCGCACCCCACTATACGTGACAAGATCCGTAAGGTGTGAGAGATTTAATTCGCAGGGGAGGTTTTATAAAGAAAATTATATCAAACCACATACAGTTCGTTATGGGACACACGGTAGCGTAGTTGGTTGAGACACTATGCTACAACCCGGAAGGTCATCTGTTCGAGTCCCGGATGAGGTGGATTTTTTCAATTCGTCTCTTTCAGCCCACTATGGCCCTGGGGTCGACCCAGCCTCTTAACAGAAATGAGTACCAGGAATCTTCATGGAGGGTAAAGGGCAGCCGGCACGTAAGGCTCACAACATTGCCGCCATCTGTGAGCCGATTGTCTAGAAAATGTGGGAGCCTCAGAACTCTATGGGCCTTCACAGCCTCTTACAGGAGTAGCTTTACCTTTTTTTGTTGTTCATTATCATCTTTAAGGAAGAATACCTGTCCACATACTCTTCATATTATGTAGTTGGTTCTGCCCGAATAGTAGTCTGGAAAGGATATGTTGTTATTTAATGGATTTCTTATTAGAGCTGAAATTATTTAAATGTTTTTACTAAGCTAGTTCACATATTGATCCCACTTAAGATCAGTTTAGGATTGGGTTTCTTCAGTAGGCCCAAGTTTATGGAATATATACTTCGCCCTACTGCCAGAATGAAAAATATATTCCTTAATGGTAAATTTGTTTCTGTGCTACATCGTCATAATACCAACTACCAATATTTTTTATGAAATATTTATAATGAAAATATGAAATATTTTTCATTAATCTGAAGTGTCGGGCTTTCCTCTTTTTTTTTCTGTGGCGCTACAGCCCCAATTTGGGCCTAGGCGTACCTCCATGAAACTCTCCGTTTCACTTCGGTTTACTAGATCTTACACATACGGTAGGACTCCCTGGGCGAGTGATCAGCTCGTCGCAAGGCCTCTACCTGTAGACAAACACAGAAAAACGCACACAAACATCCATGCCCAGAGTGGGATTCGAACCCACGATCCCGGCTTCCGAGCGAACGAAGACAGTGCACGCCTTAGACCGCTCGGCTACCGTGACCGGCCGGCTTTCCTCTTTAACATCTTCATTTCCGTGTTCATTTTCGATAGATCTGAACAAGAAACCATAGCGGAAAAGAGAGTTAAATAATCCCAGGATGAAATACAGCACTGCTAAATAACCTTTGCTTGTTTCTCTATTTTAAAACTACTCCACCTCCATCTCGTCCCAATTTGTTATGTCTTATTCGTGTTCGTTTGTAATATTTTTCGATCACAAGACCATGCGTTTGCTGGAACTTGCGTCGTTTTCTGTATGCACTCTTAGTGGTACAGTTGTCTCCAGGTCTGCATGAGTTCAGTCTCTTGCTGGGGCAATATTTAACTGTGGAATTGGAGAATCACCCAATTAATTTAATTTCTTTGTTCCTATATTTTTGTTTCCTTTTGTGTCATTAATTGAAGTCGAAACGACGGAAGAAAACAGTCCAGTTCCTATACGTAATGAAGTTCTCCACTGGTAGCACCTGGCTCGCTGATAATTACCGTGGTTCGTCACCTACTGAGGAAACAATAGACATGGACCCTGACCTCTGAGTAGCCTCATCATCCGTCAGAAATCGCACATCACCTGCTCTCTGCCGCAGTAGTGATTTCAGTCTACGAAGTGCAGTTACAAACACGAATGTCCACGCGTCCATGTCCGGGTTTCTTCCCTTACCATAAGACGATTCCCATATTGTATATGGATTGTTAGGATGACGTGAAAAACAGTCCAAACTTTGTTTTTATCAGTGTTAAAATATGTGGCTTCCTTCCATGTTCATCTTTTCCCGCCTTCCCGCCGCTTGACCGTGTGTAATTTGTGCAGGCAAAAACGCTTTGTTACGTCACCAAGAAATGTAGCAACGAAATGGACTGTAATCAGATACAGAATTGGAGGAAATAGCCCTGCCTCATTTTGAGCTACTTTTTTTATTGCTAGTGGGGTGGGACTAAGTTCCTTGTACTGCATCCACTTCTGGCCTATTGTACCAGCCCCAGATGATAGGTGAAGGTGATTGTGGAGCAATTGGTGGAATGAAGATTGGCAGGGGAAACCGAAATACTCGGAGAAAACCTGCCCCAGCGCTACTTTGTCCACCACAAATCCCACTTGACCAGACCCCGGGATCGAACCCGAGCCGCCGCGGTGGGAAGCCAGCGACTAACCGCTTGAGCTATGGCGCGGCTTTCATTTTGAGGTAAGATATCGTTCTCGAAGGGGATTAAAAATTACGAAACTCCTCGGCACAGCTGATCGACCTGAATTCTAACAAGGGTGGATAACACGTGTATCGTGTTTGTGTCCTCGTCTCTCTGACTGTCCGTCTATTTGTTTCATGTCTGAAATGTTTTGCTGATTTTAGTTAAATTTAATATGTAACGTCTACTCTAAAAGTTAACAACATTTCAGTTTTACTTGTATCAATCCACTATAACCCTTGCTTCTGTGGAGCCGAATCTCCCTTGGGTTAGCGTAGAACTACGAGTAAAATTGTCGGAGTGTTCAGATGTAGCGATTTGTATACAGCCATGACCTGTTCAGATGTTCAGATGTAACGTGTGGTGTGGCTGGCGGTTTGTATACAGCTGTGACCTGTTGAGATGTTCAGATGTGGGTGATATGTTTTTCGGGGTTCTCAGTGCCTGTAATTTGCCGAAAGTGTTCACATGTGATTTTTCTTTTTTCTTTTGTGAGCGTCTATACTGGCTGAAGCGTTCAGAACTGTAGGAGGTGCTTTGTGACGCATCGGTGCACTTAAAAATTGTTTCCATGTCTGTGTAGTGAGTCAAGGACAGAAAACATGGTTGCAGCACAAAAGAAGGCAAACGCTCGCAATGTAATAACGTTAATAACAGGTGCTGTGCCTTGACATGGGTCAGCCACCCACACCTGCCCCCTCTGCTCTTGTATTCATGAGCCTGATTGGGGTTGCGCAACATGCAGACGGGGTGAATTTCATTATCAGACTGGTCACTTTCCCACACACGCACACACCTTGAAGCACCTTCAGAACTTATCTTGAAACACACACTGATGTTGACACAACTGAAGTGACTATTATAAAGCTGGCCTCTCCTGACCTCTGAAATAACCAATTTTTTTTTTTTAAGTTTCCGCTCCTTATCACATTGGCTGAGGTAGTAAATTTGTGTGTAGGCCTGCTTTCCACTGCAGTAGCTTACACATCTAACTTCTGAATCTCTCTACTTTTGGTAGCTCATGTATTTTACATGAAATTTGATACTGAATGGTGTAGAACAAAATTTGAGCGTTCATAAATGGCGTGGAGGCTACATGAAACTCATACGGAACTTGTTAATTTTCTGAAGGACGGCTGCGTTGTTCATCGGATTTAAATGTTACTGAGAATTGATGAAGCTCCCTACGCTTAAATATCTCAACCTTCCAAATTACGCATTCATATTCACGTTAGTTTCAACTGTCTTCTGAACCGAAGCGTAATAAAACATGATGTGTCGTACATACTTAAATACTGTTAGTAACTGCTGTAGCTGTAATTGTGATTTTCCCCAGTGTTGTGAAGGTGGTGATATTTTCCACAGTACAGAACATTAAGAATTCTTTCTTTCATATCCTATGGTTCCACACAACGTGAAATTGAAAGTCGCAATGTAGCAGTTGAACACCTGCACCTTGTTTGTAAGTAACACATGAATAAGTTTGTATGAATTTTCACGTCGACATTTAGCAGTTTGCTTCCACAGTAACGTGTTTCGTTAAATTACCGTATTACTTACTTACTTACTTACTTACTTACTTACTCATGGAGCTGAGCCCTTCTGGAGAAGCCGCCAATTATGCAGCTCCTCAAGAATTTCCCAGCATTTTATGGAACCCGAAAGTACATTACCGTGCTCACAAGAGCCCTCCACTGGTCCCTATCCTGAGCCAGATATGTCCAATCCATACCATCCCATCCTATCTCTCTAAGATCCATTCTAATATTGTCCACCCACCTACGCATTCTTCCCTTCTGGTCTTCCCACCAATATCCTATACGCATTCCTCGTCTCCCCATTCGTGCTACATGACCTGCCCACCTCATCCTCCTTGACTTGATCATTCTAATTATACTTGGAGGAGAGTACAACTTATGAAGCTCCTCATTATGCAGTTTTCTCCAACCTCCTGTCACTTCATCTCTCTTCGGTCCAAATATTCTCAACGCCCTGTTCTCAAACACCCTCAGTCTATGTTCCTCTCTTAATGTCAAAGACCAAGTTTCACACCTATACAGAACCACATGCAAAATTATAGTTTTGTATATTCTAATTTTTATGTTTTTGGACAATAGAGGAGAAGACAAAAATTACCGTATTGCTGATATGAAATGTATTATGTGGAACTGATCATAGAGGTGTACTAAAGTTGTTAAGAAAGGTATATTATTATATTAGTCCCCTGTTTCCTCGCGATTATCTTGAGAATATTGTAATAAATGTTATTGCTTAACTATGAAGTTGTTACCGCATCTGAACATGTTTTCTTCGGTAGAACGACGACTTCTCGTAATTTATGTAGCTTCTGTTTTAATAAACCGGAAGTTTTGAACATGTGATATGAATTATGATTTCTTTTAATTGCTTTTTCTCTTTTTTCAATTATTCTGTTCCGTGTGTTGTCTCAATATGAAGTCTTGAGACCTTCCTCCGCGTGAAAGCTACGAACTACGGTCGGTGTGTGCCCAGCTATGCTCACGAATGCTGGAGCTTCACAGTGAACTGGTTTAATTGCCATTTCATTACCAACAAGACTGACGAATGCCGTGTTGCATTTGTTTCAGATATACCGACCCAGGTGCCGCCTCTTACTCCCGGCACCAACAAAAAAATGACAGAGGCGCTGAAGGCGTCTTTTGCTTCGTGGGAGAAAGAACAGTTAAGATTAAACATTGTTAAAGGTAAGTTCGTGATAATAATCATCCTAATGAAATAATCTGATATTGAGCTCATCTGGCAAGGCATCTAGTGATCCTGCAGTGTACCTGCTACAGATGTATTGCTGAGTAGCGTGGTAGACCTAATGGTTGCGTCACATTAGAGCGATTCCCGAAGTTGTAGCTATATTTTGATTTCAAGGTTTAAATTATTTCTTGAAACCAAGGTCCGCGTAAGTTCCTAGTTACTAATCATTTCTAACATTTTTTTACTTAGCTCCTATAATTGTTAACGTCCATTACGCTCATAGAAGATACATTTGGAGACAACATCGTAACATTTGGACTTAACGCTTATTTTTGTAACGTGCCTAGGAAATCGCCTTGTGAAATACTTTTAAGTTGATAATCACGCAAGTATAAGATGGAGGTCTTTATGTTCATCTGTTACTATTTTGGAAGGGTTGTGAATGATCAGAACAGCCCTTCCTGGCCTACCATGGTGTCTTATTCTTCTTCTTATTATTATATTAATTTGGAAGTTTTGGATATATGCCACCTACGGGCTGGACAGCCGGGGTTCGATTCCATGCAGAGACAAGAGATCTTTCTCTTATGCATAGCATCCAGACCGGCTCTGGGGCCCACCCAGTTTCCTATCCAAGCAGTATTGGGGGCTCTTTCCCCGACAGTAGAGCGGCAGGGGCGCAAGGCCGACCCCTCACCTCCATCTGTTGTTGAGGTCAAGAATGGTGGAGCTGTACCTCCAGTCCGTCATACATCTTCATGGAGTAGTGCTTAATTACTTAATGAACTAACACATGGTAACCTTTACCTGGATATGTACTTGAAACTGCCCTCATTTAAAATTAGTGCCTGTTGTATATACTTGTCTGCTTCGCACTTGAGCTAAAGAAGTTGCCGCCCGGTCGCGGCGATCTATTGGCTTTATTGTATATTGTACAGTACATTTGAGCTTCGGAGATGGGTGTCCGCCCTTACAGCTAGATTTCAGCCTATGTTACTATAACATGGCTTACATTTTACATGAAGCTTAAATCTAGTTCTTAAACTATTCTCCGATATAGATGTTCTTCAGAAATTGTCTTATGACGTATAAGGATTGAACTCATTTGGGTAAACGTGTTTCATTGGTGGTGAACATTTGACGTTTTTTATGGCTGTCGAGTATGTTATGTGTAGAGTTAATAATAGATTTGCGTCCTCAGTAAGTGCACACTCAAATTTCACCCTCATAAAAAATAAATAAAAAGTGCACTCTCGAGCAGATGAGGTGTTGAACATTGTAATTAAGTCATTTTAAAGTCTTAACTTGAATTGGAGTTCAGTTTTACACCCCCTTTTAAGTATCTGTATGAGAAAAACACCAATTTTTACCAATTTAATAAATTTGCTTAAGGGCCGACAGTTTTTGAATTTCGTTGTATTTGCTGTTTTGAACAGTATTGAACAAAGCGACGAAAGAGCCGAATACCGACATCCGTTATGTATTTTCTATATTTTGCGATCCAGATAGGAGCAACCCCCATGGCTCCTTCCTACCTCGAGTTCGTACGTATATTGCACATATATTTTAAAATAACTAAATTTATGGTAACACACATAACAGGAACTTGCAATAAAGAAGCGGGTTTGTTGATCTGCTGCTGGAGACTTTGAGTCTGCCAAGAAGCTCAGCACAAGGCGAACTTTGTTAGCTGACTTCCTGGGCAGGACGTGATACTGCGCAGGTACCGTACCGCACATGGCTCACTGCCTTACAGTGTTCGCAGTTTTTATAATATCAGCGAAGTAGGCTTGGATTCTCATACGGATTCTGGGACAATGATGATATGAGGTCATATACGTCGATTCCAAGGGTTGTTTCGGAATTTGTGGTTACGAGTAATGTTGGCGTCATCCCCCTCGGGTGTCGAAACCGGTCCATCGAAACTTCATTGAGCGTTAATTTTGAATTCTCTTTTTGTACAGAAGTTATTGTCCGAAAAATAGCACAAATCTGTATAGAAGTTTTGTGTTGTACTTCAAATATTATACAGACTGATTAATGGGCATGCGCGACGTGATTAAGGTTAGACAATGTGGCGCGTGTAGTTTGGTAAATGGTTACCAGCGTTTCAGATGAGCCTGCTGCCTTCACCTTGGGGTAGAAGTTAACTATACGGCGTCACAGTCCACGTGACCATAATTTAGATACTGGCCGCCTTTAACACCTCTGAAGATGGAGGCATGAATACCATCGCCCCAACAAGCCTCTGACTTGTATTGTCGAGGCCACTCCCAGTTTTTATAAAAAACATAAAAGGAAAAAAAGTTTTTTGGTCAAAATTTGGCAGATTTGTAAAACTGGACGTATTTATTGTTATAATTACAAGTTTACAATAAATATATTTTTTTAAAGTTTCGTGGTACATTTAAATTTTTCGTATTTAGCAGTAATTGAAAAATTGCAATATTATTTGCAAAGATCTAGAGGATTGGCGAGATCGGGATGCGATCACTGAACCTTACCATTTGGTTCTGACATGTTGCTTGCTTCTGTCTGCAAACCATATAGCCTCAGGGCTGATGCACATCGTCTGTCTGCCTGCCTGCCCCACCTCGCAGACAACGTATTTTTTTAATGTAATCAGTTTCATTGAGTTTATTTGTATAACATAACCAAAACCATGTACGCGCACCGTCACTGTAATATACTGCATGCCGGGCTAATTTCGGAGTGTGCGTATGTGTGTGTGTGTGTGTGTGTGAAGTGATGTCCAGGGCGGTCCAAGCCTCTTCTTTCTGCTGTAAGTTTAATTGTCCACAAACACGGTCTTAAGGGCAGCAACACGCGACATACAAATCTGAGACATATCGGTCTTCGAATGTGATGTGAAGGTTATTAATAATATTGTTAGATCTTCAGCTTATTCTTGTCCCACCCATTTTCTTCGTCTGTATTTCATGGAGTAGGCAGCATTGCCTGTTCGGCTTCCATTTGAAATTAAGAATTTCCTTTAACGTCTCAGAGAGTCACCCTTTGAATCTACTTCTGTTGAATTTCCGTTTCAGAGATCCTTATGCTACACTTGCAACATAAGTTTTTGTCGGTAGTCAGTAGGTTTGTTGCTCAAGGAGTGTAGGGTCGGCTGGTAACTGTTTTTTCTCTTTGTAGCGAATTCTTTATCCGCGGACCGACAATGGTCCTTGGGTTAATTTATATTGATACACAACTTCAAGTTACTTTGTAGGTAGGCCGCGCCATAGCTCAAGCGGTTAGTCGCTAGCTTCCCACCGCGACGGCCCGGGTTCGATTTTTGGTGGGCAAAGTGGCCCTGGGGCAGGTTTTCTCCCAGTACTTTGGTTTCCCCTGCCAATTTTCATTCCACCAATTGCTCCACAATCACTCTCACCTATCATCTGGGGCTGGTACAATAGGCCAGAAGTGGCCGCAGTACAAGGGACTTAGTCCCACCCCACTAACAATAAAAAAGTACTTTGTAGGTACATAGCGTATATTTTACCGAAGTTATAGCTACACAAATAGGTATTTATTTCGTTTTCTTTCAGCAGCCAAAAGTCTGTGTTCTTGTCCATGATTTTCAGTTGTGGCTATTCATTTTGGTTTGCCTTCACGTATTCTCGATATCAAATCTGCCCCAATTTTGGTATTGTAAGTGAATATATTTGGACGCGCTAAGAAAATAAAATTTGTAGACTGTACTGTGCAGTGTGAGACAGCAGGAGATCGGTCCTCAGGAAAACCTGTTGGTGGTTTACCGATCCGTGCACGAGGGATGGCTGAGACCCGCTGGCCCATGTGACTGGGCGTTTAAGAATTCCGTAGGCCAACAGGATGCTTCCCACCGACGTTTCTTGTCCAACTGACCTACAGTTAGTAAAGGGCTTTACTCTGTCGGCTCGGTGATTCAGACATAACTCGGTTCTGGCAAACTAGGTGAAGGTAAAAAAAATTAGAAGTAACGGAGGTAAATCATGACATGCAACTTGAAAATAGTTTGTTAACGTCGTTGTGCAAACCAACGGACTGGTTGGGCGCCTACCAACTGTTGCTCCCCCTCCCCCACTTGTTGCTCCCCCTTCTCAGCAGCTTGTTACTGATTAGAGACCCTTCACTACAATACGTTCCAGAACGCACGCCAATTATGTACCCCGGTAGACGTGGCGTTGTTACGGGAAGCAGCGTGCAAGGGTGGCTGAAGAGGCCAGCAGTATGGGGTCCGGAGGCAAGGAGGGAGCGAACAACTGCGCAGGGGTTGGAGTGGGCTTGAAATTCCTTTAAAGTCGTGATCGTTCTTATATGTCATCGTGTATTGTTAGTAGCCGGTTTATTTTAAGAACCAAAGAGTCAACAATGCTGATAGGAAATCCTGAAGTTGGACATTGCACTGAGCAAGTTAAATCCATCCCATTCTCAAAACCGAGATTCCTAACATCCAAATTAATGATATTCTGTGGTCTCCTTCCTTTCCGTTTGCCTCCTTACCAAGAAGTTGCCTTTCTAGAATAATGTGCGCGGAGTTACTACCTCCTCCGTCCGAGCTACGTGTTCAGCCTATCATGATTTCCATTTCATTGGCAGGAAAATGAATCATGACCCTCCCCCCGTTATGCAAGCCTAATATATAACTTTATCTTACTATGCTCAGGCGCTTGTATTTATTTTGGTTTGTTTAACGACGCTTACAGTATGTCATGTATAGTGTCGAAAGCTGACAAGTATGTTTGTAAGGAAGCGATCGTGACAGCATTTGAGACACTATTTTGGCGTTTACCTGGCGGGACTAAGCGAAACAACGGTACTCATAACAGCCATAGGAACAACAGTAATTATTTTTTTAATGTTAGTGGGGTGCGACTAAGTCCCTTATACTGTTGCCACTTCTGGCCTATTGTCCCAGCCCCAGATGATAGGTGAGGGTGATTGTGGAGCAATTGGTGAAATGAAGATTGGCAGGGGAAACCGATGTAGTCGGAGAAAACTTGCCCCAGCGCCACTTTGCCCACCACAAATACCACTTGACGAGACCCGGGATCGAACCCGGGCCGCCGCTGTGGGAAGCCAGCGACTAACCGCTTGAGCTATGGCGCGGCCACTAAGAACAACAGTAAGTACAGTGGTAATGATATTGGATTTTAGAGCAGTAGGAAATGTTCATACAATCGAACGGAATACTCAGAACGCCAAGGTGGAGGGAACGCGTGTATACAATATGGGTACGTGGTATTGATTATATCCTTCCAGTCTCTTGCGACTATGTATTTTAGATTACATTTTTCTGTGCATTTGTAATAGACTCCGTATGAAGACTAACATGAAGGCCTTTGAAGATCGTTAAGAAAGACATCAGCACCGAAGGTCAGTAACTTGAAATGATCTGGAAAGATAGCTACTTGTTTTGTAAGATAACAAGCGTGAAGTAATAATAATAATAATAATAATAATAATACTTGTCAGACCCACTTTTTGAGCCATAACCTTGAAAGATTCTGCCAGGTTTGATCCGGTTTTCACTTCTTTGGATTTCGCAACGACAATTCTTGTACAGGGCAAGATCACCAACCTTGCGTAATCGCCATCCTGGAGGACCAGGTCCCCCAGTGACAGAATGATCCCTCTTCGTCGCCTCCTAGTACACGCAGAACTACGGTGGAAGTGTTCTAACCGGCTTCTGCAAGAGGAAAGCTTGAAGCAATAAAAGTACGCATTAAGCGGTGGCACTGTGCAGAGGACACTTTTTTCGTGAGGAGTTTTATATGAAATCAGACATCGTCAGAAATACCCAACCTGTCTCTTTAACTTAAATTTCGTTCAGTCAAAACTTTAGACGAACTCAAAGGCACGAATAACCTTGGACTGAATCGTGCTAGAAATGTATATGTTTTGGTTTTCATGCGTTTACTTGCCAAACTAAGGGCCTTTCTATGGGATAAACCTCAGTCCATAAGCCGTATTGCGTGTCAGTAAGGTTCAGGATCTAGAATGAATACCGAGGCGGCGCAGACCACTGTGAAGTCATGAGAACATTATGGGATATTTGAATTGCGTGATGCTAAGGAAGCAGAGTTCATCACCCCAAATTACTCGTACAGTGGAATGACTGCTCCTGGACCATGTCGAGAGGACTCCGCCCTGTATTGGGAGTCGCGCAGGAGGAACCGACACATCCGATCCATCAGGTGATGCAGTGATAACACCGACATGTCCAGCATCCGGTCGGTTGGTAGGCTTTGTTGCTGGGAACTGCTGTGGAACTGTTTCCGTGGTTGTGGTGCAGGCCTCTACATACTCTACCTTGTATAGACAGCCACCTTGCATATTCAGGCGTGATATCTCTCTCCGCGGGTAAGCCGGCCGGATTGTGAAATCGACCATTTATTTCCATCTGTTTGCTGAAGTTAAATGTGTTTTGAGGGCCTTGCCGTAGCGGTTAGTCACCGGCTTTCCACCACGGCGGCCCGGTTTCAGTTTCAGGTCATGTGGGATTTGTGGTGGACAAAGTGGCAGTGGTGCAGGTTTCCTCCGAGTGCTTCGGTTTCCCCTGCCAGTTCTGTTCACACCAACTGCTTCTTGTTAAGTAATTATCATTGACGCTATGTACTCTCGTTACTGACAGCATAATTAATTGCAGAGTTAAGAAGAAACTGAGGATTTGTGGGGCTTTACACCCATATAGTCTGTAGCGCTTTCCTTGTGTGGGGCTTAGGCACAGATAATTCGTTGCTTTTTGGTCAACTTTTATTTTTATGCAACGTGAGGCTGGTGTCGTTCCGGTATCTTATCCGTGTTAATGACGGAGGTTAATCGGTCTGGCGAAGAGTGACCTCGAATGGACTATTTTTCAATAAAATTTACATTTAATGAAGAACAGCATAAGTATTGAAACTTTTAGTGCGTACCCATGGGCGCAGTCAAGCGCACACATCTCTCTATCCTTACAAACCAAGTCAAGGTATCACCAGTCAATGCAGATATATTCTCACGAAATGAATCCGCCCTTATTGTATCATGTATAATTAACGTGTATACGTTCTTTAACCAAAATACAAATTAAATTAAAATATAATTTGAAGGTCATGTGTTTTTGTCTTTCAGCCTGCACGTTTCATAGGCAAAACAGCCTGGAGTTCGATGAAATTTATAATTAGAGTCCTCACTAGCAACTGAAGTGCCCGTAGCATCCGTCCTGCAGTTTTTGAAGAGGGGTCCGTTTTACCGAAAACGGGACACCAGGGAACAAGTGTGACTATGAGGCGTACTAATTTCAAGAACGTCCAAGTGATAAAAACTTGGTTTCTAAATATCAAGGTCGATATTTACTTTTTACTTAGTTTTACTCAGTAGAATGTGGTGGAGTACAAATACTATTTACCAGCTCACGAGTGATATCAGAACTTTCCTGATCATCGCAGCGTGTTGACCGAAGCATGTCGCACTGACAGCTTTAATACGTGGACGTAATGTGTCAGTGTGAGAAGAACGTTAAACACAATTGGAGAAGAAACTAACTAAACTCCGTGGCTTTTAGTCCGCAAGCGAAATATACCGACCGAGCGACCGCTGATTTTCGCCGTAGTACCAACTTTTGCGGATAGACGATGTGGCGTGGTCAGCGGAACGGATTCCCACGGCCGTTAATATCGGTTTTCTAGACCGGAGCCGCTACTTTTCCATTCAAGTAGCTCCTGAGTTATCCTCACGAGGCTGTGGACCCCATTCCAGACCCACTAATCAGAAAATCTGGTAGCGCCGGGAATCAAACCCGGAACCCCAGGATCTGTAGCCAGTAACTCTGACCACTAAACCCCAGAGGCGGTCAAAATAAGGCAAAAAAGTAATATTGCGCTATCAGCGCCACAGTGCTCTTGTATATTTTATTCACATGAAACATCTACGTGCTGAGTTCATGGCCTACATGCTCGTTTTGCTGCATGATATTGAAATTGGTACCAAGTCTGCTGTATTCTGCGTTTGTTAAGTTATCGCATATCTTCACACATCTCATGTTTTGTTGAGTGTGGGTCTGACCATAGGGTGAACGGCCAATAAGTCGCTTGTCAGGTGTTACTGTTACCCCTCTGTCCATTTGTACGCAATGCATATTAATTATTCTGTGAGTATGCCACCCGCATTTACATTGCATGGTCTCTTGGGTGGCAGTTGTAGCGTTTTTATCCTGTGCAATATTGCAACTGCCAAAAGAACGCCAGTAAATTACGCGTGAATGATAGCTCATCATGCTCAGAACGAGATGTGTCTGAGAATTGTTCTCACGGCCACTAACATCAAGATTCCTGTGTTCAGGGGTGACACCACGTAGTTTAGTAGATTTCACCAGCCTTTCGGAGCAGCTTACTGCGTTAGTATTCTGGGAATACGATGAAGGCAGCAGGGTTCTCCGAAACGTCGATACACGTGTATCACACTACACAGTGTCACGCTCCAGGAGACCATAATGTCTTGCCGTGTACTCGTATATGTAGTCTCATCCCTGTAAAAAGAAATGTATACAGAATTGTGTTGGTTAAAGCCAATGCGATGAAACGGCTTTGAGAGGATAATGCTTAGGTGGGACTATTGGGACTATAGCAGCAAACTAGCTTTTAGTAGGCAATCATAATATGTACTAAATGGAAGTGGCTTATTACAGGATTTATTTTTTATTCAGGTAGATCTGTCAGCAGTTGGCTCCTATAGGCTGTGGCGATTCAGATGGATTAAGAAGGATTTGATATTTTTATTGTTGTTTTTCTGCTGCTAGTTTTGTTTGTAGGGACGTCGACATCTTTGGACCAAAAACTCTGTCGTTGAAATATATTTTATACGGAATTAATTAAACTATTATTATCATCATTATTTTTGTTAATTTCATTATTAATATTATTATTGCTATTATCATTTTATACTGCTTTTTTTGAAACTCGAATTGTTCTTCGCTGTCATATTGTGGCATTGTCTGTGTCCGTTTGTTTTTCTATCTTCATTCGTGCTCACTTTGTAATTAATGTAGACTATCATATTTTGTATTGTATATTTAATTATTTTTGTGTATTTCTATTTCTTCATGCTAACTTTGTATTTGGCCATTTGTGCTGTTAAGTTTGCACATAAATAAATACGAATTGAATTGAATTTAGGTAGGCTGTCTGGAATTAGCTCCTGTTGCCTGTGACGATTCAGAAATAATTGCCCGAACAATGAAAGCTTTCTACACATTTGTTAGCAGGGTCGCCCTGAATGGAGCATTGCTTGTCGCAAGGTGACACTCCGAAAAGCCCAGCAAGAACCTAGTAGGTCCATAAACGAGGCCGTAGTTCAATCCGCCATCACTCTGTGGTCCAGAACCATATGCGTCTCAGAAAACGGAGCCGCTGTTACACTGTTCTTCTTTTCTGTGACATGACGTGGGCATAAATATCACGCTGTAGCATAGTTTGTTGAGGCACTATGCTACAAGCTTGAAGATTGCGGGTTCGAGACCCGACGAGGTGGATTTTTTCAATGTACTTAATCCTTCCAGCCGCACTATGGCCTTCGCGTCGACTCAGCCTCTAACAGAAATGTGTGCCAGGAATCTTCCTGGGTGGTAAAGGGCGGCCGTCGCGTAAGGCTGACAACCTTACCGCCATCTGTGAGCCGATTTTCTAGGGAAAATGTGGGAGCCTCAGTGTCTCACAACCCTATGCGCCTTCACGACCTGTTACAAGGATACATTTACTTGTTTACCTTCTACATTTTTGTTGAACAAGCAGGTTATTTTATTACAAGGTGAATGTTCTATTAAACGTCTCAGTTTGATACTAACACGTACGTAGCAATCCGGACAACTGGTTAAACATGCTGCTTGTGTTTTTAAATGTATTGAATACGATTTTGTTTTGTATGTTAAATTCATAATATCCCACTTCATTTATCGCTCTGTTTGGATGTCGCTGAAGTGCAGTTAGCAAAGCAGGCGCTAAAGTGAAGTTATTTGGCCTGACACACGGTGGCGCAACGCTATCCACCTTCCCAGAAGCAGCTCGTCACACTGGGGAAATACCGTGACACCTGCAATCTTTTTGAGATAATTAAACATGAGACATGGACTGACATTCTACTGCAGTTCTGGGAATACTGAAATTGTTACTGGTCATCTTTCTGAGAAGATGTAAAACTATGGACTCTATATTACATTAATAGCTGATATTTTCCAAAGTATTATTTATTAACATCTGAAGCTGTTCTTAAATAGTTATCTCTATATTTCAGTAGGCCATATAACACATTTTTTTTTTCCCGTGTTGTTTTTTTCTGATTTTGAGACGTGGCCTCCAAAGGTAACAACATAAATCACGGTACGTCTCTTTGAAAAGAAATCCCTAAGTAAATTTAAGCGTAGTGGAGGTAAAATACTGTCGCAGCTGTTGAGAATTCAACAGGAAGTTTCATAATTTGTTACACAAGTTTTAAGATTATTAATTTCCCCTGCTTTGCCCCCAATTCCTTTCAAGTCATTCATGAATCATACGTCGAATGCGACATTAACGAAAACCCCCACGAATGATACATACAAATAATCGTAAACAGTCTCCTTTTGTGTTATAGTCCTCACTATGTCATATGTGCGGTTTATGTCTGTAATACTAATATCAGAGGATTTATTACTTTCCTCTTGTATAATTTTGAGGCATTGGGCCAAGCGATCCGCTCTGATCCAGACTGAGTTCTGCAACATTTGAATATTTATGTATTTGATACGGAAAATCGGCCCAACATAAGGCCTCGACGTAGGTACACAGGAAAAGTGGACATAGGCCTGTATCCAGGCTTGAAACCGGCGATCTAGTGTTCGATGTGTACATGACAGTACCTACATTAGATCACAGAGGACACTGTTGTCTGTTTCCGTGTGAAATTTGTATAACCGGGTTGTCCTAACAACATTAGATTGAATTTCTCCTGCATCGCTGTCCCTTCCGTCTGCTGCTACAGGATACTCAAATTTGCAACTTCATACCCCTTCGAAGAGATACGCTTATGTAGAGGGGCAGGCAGATTGGAACCCCAGTCGGAAAACAGGCTGTAGTGTGATAGCACAGTATGAATGCAGGGCTGATTGTTGTCGTGTCATGGAAACTGCTGCATTGTTGGTGAGTGGCGCCGACTTGCGCACGTGACCTGCATGTCTCCCCAGGAACTGCAGCTATATTGCATTCATTCTGTTCCCCCTTTCACCTGTCCTGCCATAACGCAGGGCCTGCAACATGACGTATCAGCGGTCGTGTCTAGTTTAAGGGAAAGAGGACTGCATTGTTCAGTGCCGGCATTGCAGAGTCCTTTTAAGACCTTCGCCACCTTCAGGGCTTATAATAATGTTTATTTGTGATTTACTTAACGGCACTGTTAGCAGGTCACGCTGTTGCATATAGCGTCAAACGGTGGGAAGGTTAATGAATTAAGGCCGTGCAATTACTCAGGCGGTTCGGGTTCGAGACCAGGTCACGTGGGATTTGTGGTGGACAAAGTGTCATGGTGAAGATTTTCTCCGAATACTTCTCACCTTAACAAGAAAATAACACGGAAAATGCACGAAGCGTATTCCGTACAGTCGAATGGTCTAAGGCATTCGCTGTCTTCTCTCGGAAGCCGGGATCGTGGATTCGAATCCCTCTCAGGGCATAGGTGTTTAGTGTTTGTGTGTGCCCGTTTTTCTATGTTTGTGTGATCACCCGCCCAAGGAGCGCTGCCAGATGTCTAAGATCTGGTAACCCAAAGTGAAACGGAGAGTTAAGGTTCGGCCACACAGAGCGATACGCTATGTTCGCTACGTACGCTATGTACACTCTGCGACGCAGGTAACATAAGGAACATAGCGTACGTAGCGTACGGAAGTCTATGTGGCCAGTTACATTGGCAGTAAAGGGAGATATTTTTCTGTTCGTATAGCGAACGTAGCGTACGTAGCGCTCTGTGTGGCCGAACCTTTACAAGGAGGTAGGCCAAGGCCCAAATTGGGACTGTAGCACCAAAGAAAGAAAATATTCCCTACAGTAATGTACGATTTTATGGTAGTGATAATTAGTGATTCATTATTTCCTACAGGTTAAATAATTAAATTTACGTTGTCATAGTCTTCGGCTACTAAAAATAACAATTGCTGCTGTGGAACTCGAATGTTCTTCATCACTTACCAAAAAACCCTCCGTATTATCGTGCTACGAGGTGTGATCACGAAAATGCGGTGAATGAGCATGCCTTATAAGTAGCGTGCGACAGACGGAGCCAGTGTGCTCGGCGTGCCCCCCACCCCACCCCTCTACACCACCGGGCCGTAGTTATTGAGGGTGCAGTGAAAATAATGTTTCGCATCCTGGTCTAAGACACGGAGAGTAGTGAAATCGAACAAAAAAGGGACATTGTCCATTCAGTGTCTGCCAACTCATCATTGAAACGAGACTTCATTGAATCGCATCGTTGTGTAATTTATGCATTTCGTTCTGTTTTTATTTTCTCCAAGTTCTCAGTACTTCATTTTAACATTTTTACTTTTGTGGTAAGTAAAGGTAAAGCTATCCCTTTAACAGGCCGTGGAGGCCCATAGGGTTGTGAGACATCGAGGCTCCCACATTTTCTAGACAATCGGCTCGCAGATGGCGGAAAGGTTGTCAGCCTTACGCGCCGGCCGCCTTTTACTCCCAGGAAGATTCCTGGTACTCAATTCTGTTAAGAGGTTGTGTCGACCCCAGGGCCATATTGCGGCTGGAAGGATGTCTGTGGTAGAGGCCTATTTATATTTTCATAAAAGTTAACGCACTTAGCATACAAGACGGATTTGTGTCAAATTCTCTTGAAATCCAATTCATTTTAGTTTCTTAAAACCCGAAATAAATTGACAGTGTTCTCAGAACTGCATCTGTAGCAGGTTGTTGCACTTCTCGTAGTGGTCCAGGATGCTGTAGGCCTATGTTAGCATGCTGCACAGATCAGCGTTCCAGTTGAAATGTGCAAGGCGAGGAGTTGGTCACGTTTATTTAAAATTCATGGACGGTGCACGTATCCTGACGTGCCGCTGCATCTCTGTCTCCCAATGGAATGGCTTCTGTTCTGCGAAATTGGTAAGTTTTATATGCAAGAAATTCGTGTAGGCAATGAAGCTGGATTGCTTCTTGGTGCTTAGGATGCGTCTCTTGGAATGATGTGCAAGTCGTAAAGTATGCTGCATAATCCTACGCTCGCTACTTGAGAATTTGGTAGTGCCATTTTTAGTATGCTCCAGGTCGTGCCATAACTCAGACGGCTGTAATGAACAGAGTGGCCCAAGAAATCAGTTACAACATTATGTTCAGTCAGTGAAGACAACTGGGAGCTATGTAACATATCTTTAAAGGTCGTGCCATAGTTCAGGTGGTTAGTCGCCGGCTTCCACCGCAGCGGCCCGGGTTCGAGCCCGGGTTAGGTCATGTGGGTTCTGTGGTGAACAAAGTCTTGCACCGGGGCAGGTTTTCTAGGGGTACTTCGGTTTCCCCGCCAATTGTCATTCCACCGATTGCTTCACAATCATCATCTGTCATCTGTGGCTGGTACAGTAGGCCAAACAGTGGCCTCATTACCAGGAGGACTGAGTTCTCACCCCATGCTCATAGTGGTTCGGCGGTCATCACGGTCAGTCTTCCGGAAGCAGCTTTAGGCCGTCGTGGTGTGCGTTTGTGTCCACTTTAAGGCGTGTTAGGTATAGCGGAAGACGATTTTAAATGCACTGTAACATGGGTATGGCTACGTCCCACTTTACTCTGTCGTTTATTGCTGCTTGATGCACATTCGGGATTCGATTCCTGGGAGGGGTGTTCAGATTTCTCGCCTCACCACATTATGTAGAAGGGCTGTTTGATCGACTCCGTGTTCTGTCATATGAGTACAAAGTTATTGTCTGTTTGGATAAAAGCGACCACGGGGCAGCGTTTCTTGCGCTTGTCGAGTTTGTGCTACTTATAGAATAATAAAAAATAAACATATCCCTGTAACAGGCCGTGGAGGCCCAGAGTTGTGAGACGTCGAGTCTCCCACGTTTTTTCACGATATTCGTCTCACAGATGGTCGTAAGGTTTTCGGCCTTGCGCGCCGGCCGCCCTTAACCCCCAGGAAGATTCCTGGTACTCATTTCTGTTAGAGGCTGAGTCGACCTCAGGGCCATAATGCGGCTGGAAGTATTACGTCAATTGAAAAAATCCAATAGCGTCATAAGGATTCGAACCCGTGACCATGCTGCTTGTAGCATGGTGCCGCGTGCCCCCTGCTAGTTATGAGAATAGAGAGATTAAGTCTGAGTCACAAGAATGTTTTATTCGACATTGTTTATTGTATGAGATACGTAATATACAATATTATATATATTGTATATATATAAATATATAAAAAATATATATTTTGGAAATAAGACTCATTTCGTCATCAGGTGACGGGAGAATTCCTGTGTTATTTTTATGATTTTTATATTTCCCAACAAATAACATTTTTCTTTAGTATACGTTAAGGACACGATCTGTGTCCTAGTCTTATCCAGGTCTTCCTAATTCTCTTGAACTTACCTGATAAAGTAAAATCAAATCGCAGTAGGAATGCAGTTCAGTAGCCTGCGAGCTGCACTGTCTTCCATACACATTTTGCTAAATCTGACAGGTTTCATAGGTATTCCAGACCCACTTAACATATACATCGTACAGGGCTTCTTAGGTCCTTAATGAAATCCTTTAATAGGATATGTATTGGTCAGTTATATCGTCATTTGTTATGTAATATTTATCTGCTATAGGGGCACGCGGTAGCGTAGTTGGTTGAAGCACTGTGCTACAAGCCGGAAGGTCGCGAGTTCGAGTCCCGATGACATCATTGGATTTTTCAGTTGATCTAATCCTTTCAGCCGCACTATGGCCCTGGGGTCGACTCAGCATCTAACAGAAATGTGTACCAGGAATCTTCCTGGGGGTAAAGGGCAGCCGTCGCGTAAGGCTGACAACCTCACTGCCATCTGTGAGCCGATTGTCTAGAAAATGTTGGAGTCTTGACGTCTCACAACCCTATGGACCTTCATGGCCAGTTACATGGATAGCTTTACCTTTTTTTATCTCCTGTGACCTAATGATTTGATCAGAGAGTTTTAATCTCCATAACCGTTGGAAGACTCTCCAGATAGATCAGATAATGAGGTGTTCTAATTTTAAGTTTAACAGCAATTCATTGATGTAGTTATATTCCTGAAACTACATAGTCGTTATCAGTTTTCTCTAGGGGAAGAGGACTCAGTTGCATGAAGAAACACAAGCACAATTCTTGCACACTGTCACTGCTACGTATTTCGAATGCAGACTTGAATATAACATGGGACTGGTCACTGCGGGCAAGTTTATAAATAGTCGTGTTTCATTGTAAATGCAGCAGACTGTTTGGATGTGACGTAACCGGACAATTAACTTGAGAGAACGATCTTGAAAGTGACGTGTAATTTGTGTGGCACGCAATTAGAGAATCCCGAGTTCCACTTTCCTCTAATTACGTTACATTAGGTTGCATTAGAGTTGTATGCAATTACGTAATAATTGACATCAAAACGTCACTACAGAAAATAAATATGCCATCTCTTTATTTACAGTGACATATAGAAGGCTTTGTCAAGGCAGAGCGAAAATAATCCTTTCTTTCTCATTCTAGCAACTTTTCACATACACATTCCGTTTGGACTGCTGCTGCATAGCGTGTCCCAAGTATGTCCTTCATTGTCTGACTTAGTGGAGCAGAGCCCTACTTGAAAGCTTAATAGTTGGTTATGAAAGTAAAGCTATCCCTGTAACAGGGCGTGGAGGCCCATAGTGTTGAGACGTCGAGGCTCCCACATTTTCTAGACAGTCGGCTCAAAGATGGCGGTAAATTTGTCAGCCTTACACGCAGGCCGCCCTGTACTCCCAGGAACATCCCTGGTATTCATTTCTGTTATAAGCTGAGTCAACCTCAGGACCATAGTGCGTTAGAAGGATTAGGTCAATCGAAACGTCCATTGACCTCATCGGGAATCGAGCACGCGACTTTCCATTAGTTGCGTAGTTAGTAAAAAATGAATTTACATTTTATGGAGCCCAAAATTACAATAGGCTTATCTGTGTTTACACGAGCTTACCAATGTTCACGTGCTAAGTGAATCCAGTACATTCCTTACCGCCGTGTTTTGGGGTTCCCTGTTGATATTTATCTACCATCTAAGTTCGGTCTTTCAAGAAATCTCTCAGTTTTTCGACCAAATCTTTATATACAGTTCTCATATGCTCCATGCGTGCTGTATGCCCAGCTGATATCAGTTTGTTTTGATAGTCACAATAACAGCTGGAAAATTCCTTATTATTACAGTTAAATTAATGTAGACGTGTTTTTGGTATCAGCGGCCGATGTCAGTTTCTTTGTTACGCGTAATGTTAACCAACTCCGTGAAGCTGCCTTGTTTAGAAGCCAACAGCCGCTCGGCCACACAACGAATTCCCAGCATTTTGTGGAATCCAAGTTCATTACCGTGCACGCTGAAGTTATCCGTTAATATGACGACGTATACTTATGTGTCCCACCGCGGCTCGCTCTGCAGAAGAGGAGGCAAAACTCATGAGTTGGCAAGACCCAAGCATTACAGGTATGAGTACGGTACGTAATGCTGTTGAAGTTCGTACTTGTACGCACATGAAATGTTTCATGTGATTAAATAAAAACGTGTCCATGGATGATTCAGAATTAAATATCTCATTTTCTGTGCGATCTCGGGCTGTTTGTTTATGGCTCTAGAGCCCTTTGTTGGACGTTTGTCGCTTTTCAGTTTCTTGGTCTTTTACACAGTCGGTATGACTCCTTGGACGGGGAATCAGCCCTTCACACAGAATAACACGAACATAGAATAAACGCGCAGACATCCATGCCTGAAGTGGGATTGGAACCCACGATATCAGTGTTCGAGCGGGCAAAGACAGTTCATGTCATAGACCTCGCGGCCACTGTGATGGGCGTTTAAATACTTTTAGGGTAGTAAACATGAGGAAGTCTGGATTTTGAAGAGGTGGAAGCATCCAGTCTCTCGGGGTTAACGATTGTGGTTCTGACATAATTTTATTAGCAAATGTAGGCATATATATATTTAAGTCAGTATTGCATAATAATTACAGAAATCGTAATGTAGCCGTTCACAGACGCAGCCACGGAAATTTTATACTTATGACTTTCCATTTGTGCGTATTATCTAGTCACTAGGCTGGAACGTTTTATTACATTTATATTAGTCATGGTGTCGTTAGTGGATATTGTCTAAGTCGTAAAGGCCACGATTGCTATTCGTAACAGAATATACCTCAACAGTTCTTCTGCTCATTGTTACCCGAGGTTTCTCCTAGTTTGCTTCACAATTCTCAGATTGATTATGGAATGGTATCTTTCCATGTGAAGATCGTTTTTCCTTCTTATTTATAAACTAAGAATTTATTTTTACTGTGACCATTAGCGCTGTCTGCTTGTTAATTTCATAGTAGTTCGGAAGTCTAGCTCTCAGTGACGAACAAAATTAGGCCAACAGTTGAAACCAGCGAATTTTCATTTGTAACATGTTTATCTTCATTAATATGATACTGTTTTAATGTTATCAGCATAATTCATTTTATTATTTTGCGATATAATAATAGGCCAAATTGCAGTGTGTGAAAATATATTTTTCTTCCCAATAGGCTTTATGTGTATGTTTCGATTTTACCTTTAGTATACATCATTTAAGCTACACTGCAAATTGTTCGTCTTGCATCTTACTGCCTGACCTCGGTCTTCTTCACAAATATTTTTCCCAAAATAGACCCTGAGGCCCTTTGTGTAATCTTCTGTTATCTCAGAATGGACAAATTTGTTCAAAATGAACAGTTACTCCCTAAAGCCTGCTCGTCAGTACAGTTCAAAAGAGAGACACGCCAAGATGTACTGATGTCTGCATGTCTCTGTATAAGATGTCACTGTTGAAGGTGCAACTTCTTATCGTGCTCATAGACGTGTGTGCTACATCGTCACTTCTTTTAAAAGTTTCGCTCTAAAGACTGACCTAGCAAATTAAATTGCTAACCAGTACTACAGTTTAATTGCTGGAGAGTTCAAGAACTAGAACTCGACATTTTCAATTTCATTTAAACCTCTGTCCAATGTCAAGTTCTCTCTCAACACAGAGGACGCAAAGCAGTACTGACATTTCATTCATCACACCTGTTTCACGTTTCACAGCAAGCAGAGATATTCCAGCCAGATCAACGAATAAAGAGACGTTAAACTTGTGTGACAATAAGAAGTCACGTGACTGGGGTGTTGACATAATTCATTCAGTTTCTGTGTGTGTTTGCGTCTTGACTTTCAGTGTATACACATTCACATGAGTGTTTGGGCCGTGTCAACAGCTTTTTGTGACCGCCGCCAAGTGTACACACCGATTATTGTTCGGAACCATTTCTCTCTGTGTCCCCCCCACCTACCCACCCTCTTTTCCTCTGTACCCTGTTTACATTTGCACGCGGTTGTCTCCCCCAGACCACAGAGGTCGCTGCTAACACTTGACTCACACTCTTTAACAAAAAGTCCACTTCAGCCATAACAAGTTGTCAAGATATTCGTATTTATCACACGACGGGATGAGCATGGCTGCTATTCGCCAGTGCATCTCTGTGTGACGACTATACAACGGCACTTCAGTTCCCATTCCAGGATTTGTTATTAATAGGTTATATACCACGCCTTCTCAGCTAAGTAGAATAGAAGCGTATAGCGTCGAGTATGATGGAAGAATTAACTAGGGATAAACAGGGAAGCCTTCGCGAAGGAGGCAGTCGTGGCCTATTTGAAGCAGGCCTACTGTCTCATCGTTCGCCTTCAGAGACTTAGTAAAACCAGGGCTCAGAATAACCTATAGCTCGCCCTATATTCGAATCTGTTACTTAGGAGATGCAAGTAGATTCTGCAAGGCGCTGCTGCTGCACCAGCGTACCAGACCTGGTGGTTGTGATGGTTGTCTTCCTCAGTACTTCCAGGAAAAAAGCACAGTTTAATGTATCGTAAACGTGCAGTGTACTTTGTACGAAACTGTGATAGCTTAGCACTCAGCTGTGGACAACCTTAAAACTTATGTAGTGACCGAAAATACTCGTACTTTATTGCCTATTGTTTCGGCTGGAGTTGGCCTCACTGTTTCTACGTTAACTCAGGTACACTTAGGTAAGGGCCATGGTATAATATCTTGGCCTAATGTAGCCCGTAGGCATGTATAATCCCTTCAGATGACGTTTTCCGTTCCTCCGTCTCTGGTCTGTAGGCAACAGAAGATGGTTTTATAGCGCAGGGTAGTCTAACTTACTGTTATTTCGTTGTCTGATATGGAACTACCAGTGTGCTGCCACGTTGGTAGTGATAAACGGAAATATATCATCAGATTTTCTTCATTTCAATAAATATACTTTATTAGAAAAACTCTAACCAAAAGCGAAAATAAAAAAACAAAAACAAACTTCATGGCTTTAGTCCGAAAGCGAATGTACCGACCGAGCGACCGCCGCTTGTCGGCGAAGTTAGTGCCAACATTTTCGGTAATTGTTTAGTCGGCGGGACTGTAGGCCTATTAATGAGATATCATAAAAATAAGCAATTTTATTATTTCAGCGCAGTTCATTTTAAGAAAGTCCCTGACGAAGAAGGCGCTTTCGCAGCAATAATATAGGCCTAAATATAAAATCGAGACTGTTATTTAACAACTAACCATCGAAATAGGTCCACGCTGTTGCTGGCAAGACTGGCGCACTTCTTGTAGTTCGTTGTTCCAAAGAAGGTCTGAGTACCAAGGCTGCATAGCACCAATGGCAAGAAGCCTGAGGAATATGGAACTGTTGGAATGGACATTGATAGAGGAAATGGAAATAATCGGGGGGGGGGGGCCTTGTTCCAGTGCCACTTTGCCCATCACAAATCTCACATTACATGATTAGGAATCAAACCCGGACCGCCGTGGTGTGAAGCCCGCGACTAACTGCCTGAACTTTGGCGTGGCCGTTAGCGCAATGTTATTGGATTTCTGAAAGACCTACCGAAAAGTAAATAATTATTTCTGGCGTTCATCCACATCTACCAGCAATTACAGTGATTGTATTTAAAACTGATAAACGTCGTTAAATGGCAGGTAGGTCATGCAGTCAGTGCTGGTATGTAGGGCTTTAAGAACCTGACTTTCTTACTGCATGACTTGTCAAATACCAGGTCAGAAATAAAGTCCCGAACATGAAGACCGAGGATGTGATAATGTGCTGCCTGATCAGGTCTGACGCACACATGACAGAGCGCTGATAGATGAGCACGGAATGTTGGTAGAATGAAAATTAGCAGGGGAAGTGGCACTTCGTCCACCATGTCTCGCGTGTCTTTTCATTATAAAACCCCTGTACATTAGTAGAAACATTTTGTTTAGCAAAGTACACAGTTTTGTTATTGATCTTAATTATCTTGCTACGCCGAAAGAAATCTTAGCTCTTAGAATATTCCAGCAACCTGCAGTCTGTTCACAGCCAGGTTTGAACCTCGTACTGGCGGGATCTGTTAGCACATTTACATGCTTGCAACATTTAAAGTTTCATTAACAACAAGAATAAAAGACCATGGAATGTTTTATTATTGTGAAACTCATATAGGCTCACGGAATTATAGTAAGAAAAGCATATCCGGTCACGGCAGCCGAGCGGTCTAAGGCATGTACTGTCTTCGTTCGCTCGGAAGCCGGGATCGTGGGTTCGAATCCCACACAAGACATGGATGTTTGGTGTGTGTGTGTGCATTTATTTTGTGTTTGTGTTGTCCTGTGTTTAGGTAGAGACCTTGCAACAGGCTGATAACCTGCTCAAGGAGTCCTACTGTCTGTAAAATGATCACGAAACTGAGAAATCAGACCTATGCTCCGAATTGGGAGTAGAGAGAGAGAGAGCAGGTTTTAACACGTTTCTTAAAATGGAATCTATAAGAAATAACCCATTGTAGAGCCGATGGTGGCCAAATAACTTATTCCGTCTTCTTGTTGATTTGATCTTGGCAAAATTTGGCTTGCAAAGACCCAAATAGTTTGAGTGACTCTGATGACACCCAAGCCTAGTAAGACGACAGGTTTTAAAACTGATCTAGTCTATAGGCATATGTATGCTCTTGGTTTCTTTAATACTGTTATCGTGGCCGCAGTGAATTCTCATTAACTTGGGTTGAGAACGCTAGAAATTAATTGTTTAGGTCATTGTGCAATTGTTTTGATATGGAACATACTTTATTTTAGACATGAGATTGTCTGATAATTAAGAAAAGCGAAGCGTCCATTTTAGGAAGTGTAGTAAGAAGGAAAGTCTGACTGGAACTACGCCGATTTCGTAACCGCTCCCAAGGCATGGCACCATCTTCAGTCTGTCTTTATGGTTCGTAGAATCGAGGAGGCCGTGAGGCAGAACGTATGACGTCACAAAAATATGGCCGTCTCCTTTGTGGAGTAATATCGGGGTGGGTGAGATAATTCTGCTAATTCTTGCTGTAACGGTAAATTCCGAACACGTGAAAGATTCTTTCCTGCTCTTAACAATAGCATCCACCCACACACACACAGCTGATGTCACAGTTGAATATTGTTTCGTTTAGTAAAATGGGGTTACATGCTGTAAACAATGATTTCTTTCTTCGCTTAACTGCCTTTTTACTAGTAGACCAGCTTTGTCTCAAGTTAGCATCATTCATAAAATTTCTCCCAGTATAATAATTTCTATCTCTCTATCTATGTCTGTCTATCTATCTCTCTATCTATGTCTATCTATCTATCTCTCTATCTATGTCTATCTATCTATCTACCTACCTACCTGTTCTCAGTTCTCTTGTTGGACCTTGGCCGCGTTTTCAATTTCTTTATCTTATGCACAGTCGGTAAGACTCCTTGGACGGGGTATCAGCCTGCCGCAAGGCTGCTACATACACTCAGAACAACACAAACAGAATAAACGCACACAGGTATCCATGCCTTGAGTGGGATTCGAGACCACGATCCCAGCGTTCGAGCGAGCGAGCGAGCGAGCGAGTGTGTGAAGACAGTTCATGCCTTACACCGCGCGGCCACACACTCATTTCAAAGAACTATCCAGACACTGTACATAAGCTATTTGTAGTAGGGTCACATGTATCTTTTATTTAACAGTGTTTTTTTTATTGTTCTCCCAGTACACTGATTATAAAAACATTGCGTCACTGTAGATAGACTGTAAGCGTTAATCTCACATTAACTTTTTCTGTGAATTTTTCTCGTTAATAAAGAACATGTAGAAGACCTAGATATTAGCATCATGTATGTGTTGAATTTTATTTCACCACAGAGTTTAATTTGGGATCCGTGAGATGCAGTTGTGTCTGCATGGGAAGTTGCACTGTTGTGAATAGACTTCAGTAACCTAACCTAACCTAACCTAACCTAACCTAACCTAACCTAACCTAACCTAACCTAACCTAACCTAACCTAACCTAACCTAACCTAACCTAACCAGTGTCCGTGAACTTCGTAAAAATATTCAGAGCCATTTGTACACTTCTAAACGTAACGTCGGGTTTAATCAACGGTTAAAACATTAGTGAAACAGAAATTGAAAGTTAGTTTATATGCCTTTTCATGTTGAAATATAAAAGGCAAGGTAAAAGGTAAAGGTATCCCTGTAAGGCCGTGAAGGCCCATAGGGTTGAGAGAGGTCAAGGCTCACAGATGGCGGTAAAGTTGTCAGCCCTACGCGGCGGCCGCCTTTCACCCCCCCCCCCCCCGTTCCTGGTACTCATTTCTGCTACAGGCTGAGTCGACACCAGGGTCATAGTGCGGCTGGAAGGATTAGGTCAATTGAAAAATCCAGTGACCTCATCGGGGATCTAACCAGCGACCTTCCGGCTTGTAGCATAGTGCCACAACCAACTACGCTACCGCGTGACCCCATGTTTAAATGTACACATTTTAAAGTGTTCTTTTCCAATTTTGAATGACATCGATGTTCAGTTAATGCAACCACAAATCTGTCGTGGCGTATCTATGAATTATTGAAACAAAAATTTATGAACTCAGATCTCTTGTATATCTGAATGACACACACAACATAGTATCAAGTGGGTCCACTGTTTCTTATGCAGTGAGTAGTTATATGAGGATGGTTAGTCATTTCTGGTAATATAAGGCAGGGGTTAAGTGATGATGATGGTGATGATGAAGTCGACCGATGGGAACCGAAGTGAAGTTCCGTCGATAATGACGCTTTAGAAATTTTTCTCTTCTCCATCACGTCCACACTGGCTCTGGCGTGCAGCCAGCCTCCTGTAAATATGTATCGAAGGATGTTACCCTGAGAGTAAAGTGGCCGGAGTGTGAAGCTGACCACTCACCTCTGTCTAGTGTCGAAGTCTAGAATGGTAGTGCTATACCGCCACTCCCCCATATTTCTTCAAGGCATAGGGCATAGTTAATTAAACCCATTGAAAATTCTACCTTACAGCCTCGATGAAGTGATTAATCGAAATTCGTTGAGTGGTTTCTTAATCGTTACATGTGAGCCGCACCATAGCTCAAGCGGTTAGTCGCTGGCTTCCCACCGCGGCGGCCCGGGTTCGATCCCGGGTCTGAACAGATGGGATTTGTGGTGGACAAAGTGGCGCTGGGGCAGGTTTTCTCCGAGTACTTCGGTTTCCCCTGCCAATCTTCATTGCACCAATTGCTCAACCATCGCCCTCACCTATCACCTGGGGCTGTTGCAGTAGACCAGAAGTGGCCGCAGTACAAGGGACTTAGTCCCACGCACTAGCAATAAAAGAATAATAATCGATACACGTGGATTGATAGACATATCTCCCGTCTGTTCATTCGTTTTATGTTTATCGTGCAGAAGGCGCATAAATACATGTTCGAACGTTAGATTTTATGTTTTGTAGGACGCAAGGGTTGTGAGCCGGAATAGTACAGTCGGTATAGCGACTAGCTATTGGCTGGGCAACCGAGGGGTCGGAGTTCGAATCCCGTTAGGGACAAGAACTTCCTCTTCTCCACGTAGTCCAAACCAGCTCTGTGGTTCACCCAACTTCCTATCCTGTGGGTACCGGCGGTAAAGCTGCCAAGGCGTGAAGCTTACCATTCGCCTCCAGCTAGTGCCGACGTCAAGAAAATGCGGATCTATATGTCCACTCCCCACTACGCCATCATGGCGTAGTGGTTAAGTAGTTAGACACAGGGACAACTATACGTAGGGCAAAAATTGCATTTTCCTCTGTGTCTGTTTTGTTCTCACCCTCAAAGAAGGAACCTAGCATTTGTGAATGATCCACAGGACACGCTTGTGATTTTCAAGAAACAGGGCCACCAATCGTTGCCAGCATACTGCCAACTTTTGATACAACTGTCATAGTGAGTGATGTTGCAGAACATGTCGAGACTGGCACTCCCACGCGAATGTTTTCCAAACAACTTTTATGAAGACTTTCAAAACAACAGATCACTTGTCCTAATGATAGAGCGCCACTGCAGTTCGTATTAGGCAACTGAACTGTGTGTAGGAGGGAGTTAAATGTGGTTTTGTCGTAGGTCTCTGTTAGGCACCATATTGTCACAAGTATCCTGTGTCTAGCGCCTTAAGGCTAACCTCAGTGAACCTAGTGACGCGCAGACTTTGTGAGTGATGGCACAGGAGGGACATATGCGATGCAGGCCTGTAGTAGAATTGCATATCGGATGTATAAACAGCTTTTCCCTCCAGTGGATTTCCAGCGGTTTGTGTATGATGCAGGCCTGTAGTAGCATTGCATATCGGTTGGATAAACAGCTTTTCCCTCCTGTAGAGTTCCAGCGGTTTTTACAGCCATAAATGATACACGGTTATATTTATAATACAGGACTAACCAGTTGAATTATCGACTGGGGCATTGGCTATATCGAAGCCTGCCTTGATTTTCCTCAATTTCCCTGAGCGAATGCTGGGATAGTCGTTAGGTCACGACCTACAAATCCTTGTGTAGTCGCTATTCATGATGAACATCATGTCTCCATTTACCTATGACGCTGGAAAATTTCGTTAAATGAGGTAAAAATCAGTCATGAGTCCGTGAGAATTTCCTGTGTGTCTACATCTAGTCAGTTGCGATTTGTAGCCAGTAACGCCAGTGGGTTGGGGGGGGGGTAAGGAGTGAACACTCGCGAACACTGCATTTTATTACGAAATGAAATCAGCTGTGCTCTAGGCACAGATGCTTCCCCTCCCATCACCAGATCCTGCTTTTCAAACTGAATTAATCTCCATCGTCTGCAAGGACTGAGCTTGTTAGCCTGTTCCGTCGTCAAGCATCAAGCCTTGTAGGTTTCTTCGTTTTGGTATTCCTGGGTCACGTCGTCCTCTCGGTTCATAGTACAGAAGTTGCTGGAGAGCTGTTAAACGATCTCCTGAAACACATGTCCATGTTACCGCAACCATTCGGCCTTCATCTTGTGGCGTTTGCGACTCTGAACTCTTTCGTGAATACCGCCATGACGTGTGCATGTGAGGACTCAGTTGAACGGCCAGGCTCGCCCCTATGTGAGGCCTTTCCTGGTGGACGAACATACATACTCGTAGTCAGAAATGTAAACTTTAATATTGATCAGTCATCGAGATTAAAGATTTGGAGGTCGAGCACGAGTGAGAATAGTGGCCGAACCTTACGTGAACCAGGCTGCAAGAACTCTGCTTCTGTAATGTTGTTCATAACTTATTACAGCATACTTGTACCTACAGTTCACAGACGAATTTCATAAATAAATGGAACAAAGAAATGAAAGTAACTTAGCAAGTCTCCCACGCTTATATCATGAATATTTAGAAGGCTTTCATGGAACGTGAAGTATAGGCAGAAGCTAATAATGACTGTCCGTTCTGAAGTTCAAATGGTATATACCATGTGACGCGGCAATATCATTATCTGCAGAGGAACTGGTTGTGTGCAGCTTGGATAGCACTGGGCATTGTTTGTGTGGCTGGACCATGATTGGATGCGTTTTGTGAAGCATCCAATTAAAAGCCAGGCCGCCCCCCACACAGTGCTCATTGGCTACGTGATCCCATTGTAATCCAGCCTCATTCAGCGCTTGTTGTTAATTGCCTTCAGGGGTGTGTGACACTTGACAGTTGCATCGTTTTATTGAACACCGTGTTTTTGAGCGCAGCGTCTGATGGTACCGTCTGTGTAGTGGCGAGCTCTCCTCTTCCCTTGATGACTGGTAATCTTTCCATTTATTCATAGGTCTGCTTATCCCTAAGTCTGTTTCATGTGGGTGCATATGCAGAGATGAGGGTGACATCTTCGAGGCCTCTCCATATGTTCTGTCTCCAAATTATCTTCATTTGAAATCACAATTAGTAACACCTGTTTCCTGCTACTTATTACTAGGTCTTTGGGAAACCGATAGGCCTGAAGGACGTTTTCACGTGGTTCCATGTCTCTCCAGAATAGTAGGCCTATAATAGTATGTCGACTTCTTGCAACGTTCTCAAAACGCCGCTCATAAACATGTCCTTTGTGCCATTTGGCGATGCGCACCTCAGCAGTTGATAAAATGTTAAATAAGCCAAGATGCAATCGCATTACACCTCAAGAGACTCATAACCCGTGTCCTTTTCAAAATTTGTTGAATGAGTTAACATTTCTACCTGTTTTAACGATGAGATCGTTGGATTTTTTAAATGACCAAATCCTTCCAGCCGCACTATGGCCCTGGGGTCGACTTAGTCTCGTAACAGAAATGAGTACCAGGAATCTTTCTTGGGGTAAAGAGCGGCCGGGGCATAAGGCTGACAGCCTCACCGAAATGTGAGCCGATTGTCTAGAATATGTGGGAGTCTCGCCCTGTCTCAAACCTATGGGCCTTCATGGTCTGTTACAGAGATAGCTTTAACGTAACGGGTTACACAGTCTCTTTCCGAAAGCTGAAATGACTGGAGACATATACTCGTAGTTCCTACTTCACGGGAAGAACAGGCACTCATCTTCTCTTCCTATCGTCCCCTTTTAAGATTGAAGATGGATTTGAAGTGCATATGCCGACAATATTTGCAAACCACAGTGTAGTACTCTAAGCCTGCCTTCTCAGCACATTCATATGAAGTACCGTACCCCTCACTCCCACTAGATAAACCTTCACGAATCTTAGCAAATGACGTGCCTTGTGAAAGGAAGGGAATTGGATGTGCAGTGGGTCTCCATTTCAAATAGGAAGTTGAAACAGGCTAAAAACTCAGCCCTGCGATTTCCTGTAAACAGAGCGGCATCACCCATATTAGGCGTAGGACTTTTAATTTACGTTAAACTAATACACGTACAAAAATACGCCGTCACTAAGGATTATTTCACAGGTACCCACTAAAATTCATCCCCAAGTAATTTAGACCTACCGTGAAATTTTATAGTCCTATATATAGACATGAACCGTCTCTGTGGTCTAGTGGTTAGAGTTCCTAGCTACAGATCCAGAGGTCCCGTGTCCGATTTCCGCCGCTACCAGATTTTCTGAGAAGTAGTGGGTCTGGAACGGGGTCGACTCAGCCTCGTGAGAATAATTGAGGAGCTATTACAAGGAAATACGGGCTCCGGTCTAGAAAACTGAAATTAACGACCGTGGGGATCCGTTGCACTGACCACGCGACGCTCTCTATCAGCTAAAGTTGGCACCAACTTCGCCGACAAGCGGCGGTCGCTCGGTCGGTATAGTTCGCTTGCGGACTACAGGCTATGGAGTTTTATATTTAGACATGTATTTGGGAGATATTCTGTTGTCGTCTCTGCCAGGCTGTCGTGATATTTCTTCATCTGTCTAGACAAATAATCACGACATAGTCACGACTTCAACCTTGCAAACTTTCGTCTTCTCGTCATTCATGGTCACCTTCCTAGCTCATTTTACTCCATCTGGGCCTAATCTCCTAAGAACCAGCCTTGCAGGTCCGGGAAACACGGTTTGATTAGTGGTTAAGTGAAGTAAGTTTGTTTCCGAGGCTACGAACACTTACCCTCTGTGGCACCCCTGCTGTCCGCATAACTGCGGTTTCCAGGGACTACACTTCATTGTTTATGTCTGTATTGTACTTTCTCTCGGGTCAGCTAATGCCCCCAATTTGATCAGCGTCTCCATGGCTACACCATTGCTCACTACAATGGCAGCGTCTATATTAAAAATACCACAGTAGTATGGAAACGAACGAGGGCCATGTTTTGTATGAAACAGAATGAAGTCAGCCATTGATGGTTAATATCACTAACGAGGGAGGGATTTGGCAGGAATCACTCACCGCTGGAAGCACATAAAGGTGACATTAAAAATGCCTTTCAAAAGACCAACTCAGTAATTATAAATTCGTCGGAAACATTTCTTTCTTTAGAGGCCATGGTTTCTTCTAATCTTATCTGCGAATGATTCGAATAGAAATTGCCAGACTGGGCCATATTGATTTGCTGTTAGAGTTCGAGACCAGAAGTGCACACAAAACCCACTGCTGTGCTCTTCTCATTGTTGGTAAATTGCTTACATGTTTGAGATTATTATTCTTACCAGTGATAATTGCCGAAGTCCTCTCTCTGTTGCTACGATGTAATCATGTGGGTTTTGGACCGTACTGACGAGGACAAGCCTGTAGCCACGTGAAGCTGCCCAGAACACATACAGATCCACCATTTGTTTGCAGCCTCAGTGGCCGAGTGTATAATAGCTATTGCTCATAGATGAAGACGGGTAACGATGAATTAGCGGTGAGATACTTGATATCTGCTTTTCATTAAGTAACGCAACTGTGGTACATGAGCCAATTTAAAAAAATGTTCACAGTATAGTCTTATAATAGATCTGTTCGGGAGCCCGGATAGCGACTGCCTGCTGGTTAGACGGCCCAGGAATTTGAGTTCGAGTACTGATAGGGGAAAGAGTTTTCTCCTCTCTATGTCGTTCAGAGCGGCTTTGGAACCCACCCAGTCTTCTTCCATTGGATACCGTGGGCTCTTTGCCTGGTGGTTAAGCCGTCGGAGCGTGGACCTGACCTCTTCCAACTAGTGCATAGGTCAAAAATACTTGGCTCTATACATATATTCCCCCATACGTCTTCAAGGCGTAGTTCTTAATTGGTTAAGCACTGGGACAGTTTTACCTTTTTAATAGGCCTGTTTGATGATATTAATGCTGGCTTTAAAATTATGATTGGCAGAAGGGGAGAAGAGAGTGAGTGGAAACCCTGATGATTGTTTTCGTATGTGCAGACCCCAAGCTGTGGAACGAAGCGAACGTGGCGCATTGGCTGTGCTGGGCGATCAGGGAGTTCTCGTTGGAGGGCGTTACAATGCATCAGTTCCACATGAAAGGAAAGGACATGTGTGCCATGGGCAAGGAGGCCTTCCTAGCACGTGCGCCGCCCTTCATGGGAGACATCTTGTGGGAGCACCTGGAGATCCTGCAGAAAGGTCGGTAGGAGTGTTGAGAAGAGACAGTTGTTCCCAAACTCTCACTCTTCGAACCACATCCTCCAAACTCCTCCCATTTTTTGTACAGTTTTTACTCTGCTTGTCCTTGTCTTCCTTTATGTAGCTCTGCAATACTGACGTAGCACATATGCAAGCCGCTGAGATATTCAACAGTTTTGCGCAGATTGTTGTTCTTCTGGAAGGAAGTACAGCCTGTGCTGAGTAACCCCCCCCCCCGGCCTAAGTACGCAGTTTTAAGAAATCACAAAAAGTTCGGTAGCAACGTAGCTGCAGGCTTTATGGCCTGTTACATAGTTTGGCTTTGCAGAATCTCCATAATGCTTCTTTCCGGCCAGTCCTTCCGAACATATCATGTACCCAGAAAGTTAGTTGAAACTGCACCACTTCTTACTTGCGCTGTTCGAATCTCGGCCTACGACATGGACAATCCTGACAAATTTTCTTTATGTGAATATCGTGTTCAGTGCCTTGAAATGGGCTCCAGTCCTTTCAGACTCGCCGAACACGACAATTCCCTTACCCTTCAACTCTAAATAATTGCTGCTGTTTATAATAAATGGCTAACTGCATAGACGGAGTCCGTCGTGAGAAGTGGATAATTTCTCACCTGATTAAGAAATTTTGTTTTTTATGGAACCCACAATTAAATCATATCCCGGGCCCGAAAAATCCACTCCGAACCATCACCCTATTTACTTCCCTGTGACTCGTTCTAATATTAACTTTGCATGTTAGCATAGACCTCCCAAGCGGTTTCTTTTCTTGGTATTTTCAGACTGTTGTTGCACTTGTGAATATTTTTGTGTTTTGCTAGCAAGAAACTTGCATCGTTAAGTAAATGACCTACGTACAATGTGTTCCTTCCCTAATGGGTTCATCAACAAAGGCCGAGAACCACTGATGTAAATGTATGTTTTACAAGATACGAAATATGGATAGACGGCGTGAAGGTAAGACGCCACTGTTTTGCAGCGACATCTGATGAATGGGCAGCCTCACAGAATCGTTTGCGAAGTGCCTCAATCATCCCTGGGTTGCGGGGCTGGGTGAGTTTCTGGTGGTTTATGGGTCTGCCAGAGAGAGCAAAAATTTCGTCTGCATCCCAGCCGCAGAGAGAGAGAGAGAGAGAGAGAGGGAATATGGGGGCCCAGTGGGACGAGGTGAAGGGGAAGCACGTATGGTACCTTGGCCATGCGGCGTGTGCTCAGGTGTGTAAGTGAACCTCCTTTATCACTGAGCACTCCGGCTGGTACTACTGCCGGTAGATGTACGTAGTCTCTCCAGCGCTTCAGCGACCATCCAGGATCTCTTCGCGTCTACGATTTGTATTCCAGTGCCTCTTGATATGAAGGGGGCTTTGTTTCCAGGCTGTATATTCAGTAGGATGTAGCAATTTCTTTCAATTCACCTTGTAATTCGGGCTGAAGTTTTATACGAAAATCTATCGACATAAACAACTATGTTTTAGGTACAGTATATAATCTGTTGGCCGGTCACGGTAGCCAAGCGGTCTAAGGCATGTACCGTCTTCGCTCTCTTGGAAACCGGGATCGTGGGTTCGAATCCCACTCAGGACATGGATGTTTAGTTTGTGTGTGTGCGTTTATATGTGTTTGTGTACAGGTAGAGGCCTTGCGACGAGCTGATCACCCGCCCAAGGAGTCCTACCGAATGTGTAAGATCTAGAAAAACCGAAGTGAACGAAGAAGTTCATCGAGGTAGGCCTAGGCCCACTGGGGCTGTAGTGCCAAGAAAAAAATGTTATCTGTTTACTGTCCCAGAATGAAATTCGATGTGTAGCAGTGAATGAAGTTGACAGCCAAGCTTGTAATAGTTTTCTTTTTGTAAGGAATTATTTTTCTGTATAAAGCCACTCGTAAGTTTTGGACACAAGGCAAATATTCTTGTTGCCAAAATTTTCAAAACTGTTTATTTTCTTTGAACTTTAAACATGGGTGGCGGAAATAGTCATGAAGTAGTTGCCTGTTCTCTCGATCTCATATCCAAGGGCACATTTTTAGCCCGTTTTCCTTATTTAAAAAATAAATATAGGCTTATGAGATCACCTTACTGTCTGTCTGTCTGTATGTGTATCCGTATGTGTAGCCTGTCTCTCTGTGCATCTCCCCATAATTGTTGTGTACACAACACACAGCACATTGGAAACATCTAACTACAAGACATACAACCAAAGCTGACATCTCCCATCTTTGGGATGAATCAACAAGGAGGAGCTTAATATTTGCATCAAATGTTTTAAATGTTTTAAAAAAATTTTTAAATGTTTTAAGATATTTTGAATATTTTAACATTGACGTTTTTAACTTGAGGGAAGTTTCGGATGGAATGTGAGGATTGATAGTGCATTCAACAATCCTAACAAGTGTTGTGCTTTTACACGTCGACACATTGTAGCAGCGTCCACGCAGCAAACAAAACTGTGTACATCTTAAACAACGACAGTGTTTTCATGATTGTACTATGTGCCTCTGATGATGGTTGTACTAAACCGAAACATGTAAGGCAGAAGTGATAAAGAAGTGACCTACAAATTGTTACACTGGACGGACTTTCTATTGACTTTCTTATTAGAACATTTATGAGATTCCCTTGTAATATTATATTTCACTTATTGCTACGTTTCGAAGTGACACCTTGGCTTCATGTTTTCAAACTACATTTTTAAATAATTTCTCTCTATGTGCTACATGACCTTGCACATTTCAACCTCCTTGCTTTGATCAGCTTACACTTTGAAGATTTAAATTAATAAATTTTCCGTTATACAGTTTTCTCTTTCTTCCTTTTCCTTCCTCCCTCTTACGTCAAAATATTCTCTTGGATAAATAAATAATAAATCATAATAAATAAATCATTTAAACTCATTTTAAAATTCGTGGAAATTGAAGCAGTCTAGGTTTCTGTTCTCTCTATCCCCCTTCATGTACTGCAGTGTTAACGGTTCAGAGAATGTCTGTACTCTTTACAAGCGTAATGTTTTAAGTGTTCGATATCACTGTTGTGGTAATTTGTCGATGAATAGGTTAATTATTTTGGCATTCTCAAAGTAGAAAAATAATGCATCCAAAAGACATGAAATATCAAGCATATTATCTACATTTTCAAAATTCTGTACAAAATTATATATATATACATAAGATTAAAATCAGTCCATAGGAAATTATCGAAAACTGTGGCAAAGATCCCGNCAACACAATAGTAACATTGGAGATGATGTGTTGTATGCATATATGTATAATTCTGTCTCTCTCAGACACACTCTGTTTCCTTCCGTATAAAGCGAAGATATTCGAACATACATATTTCGAATTATCGATTTGTTCAGTTAATAGGTCGATAGCGGTGGCGAATGGTAAATTGATGGGTACTTATTGTATCTGAAGTAATTGTGAACTGGCCTGATTTTCGGGTGCCACCAAACTACGCATATGCATTTTTTCATAGCTTTAGTTTACTTATTTCTGCACAACCGTGGGATCTCAGTAAAGTGATGAGCTACGAATTGAATGGCTGCGTCTCGATTCCCGGTAGAGATGTTGACATTTTTTTTATCTTTACTTGACCTAAGGTTCAGAATGGGCCGCACCATAGCTGAAACGGTTAGTCGCTGGCTTCCCACCGCGGCGGCCCGGGTTCAAACCCGGTCTGGTCAAGTGGTATTTGTGGTGGATAAAGTGGCGCTGGGGCAGGTTTTCTCCGAGTACTTCGGTTTCCCCTGCCATTCTTCATTCCACCAAATTCTCCATCATCATAATCACCCGAGGAAGGTACAATAGGCCAATCAATGGCCGCCGTGCTGAGTGGACCCAACTGGACTCCACCCCCTACTATGCGAATACGTTCAGAATGTATCAGAGCGTACCGAGCCACGTATCCTGAGTGATTATCTTGGTCTCTGCTTCGTACATGCTAAATCCTTTAAGCTTTTAAATGTGCCGCAAAAGAGTCCCCAAAACATTATTGGCATCAGATGGAGGAAAATGATCTCTGAAACTATTTTCAAGCTCTACAAGTGCTGAATGTTATGATTATTTTTTCCTTGAGAGAACTCTCCACCGGAAGCTATGATATCACTGAGTAGCGGAAATGATTCATGTAAGTTCTGACCCCAAGTCGAATTTCATAATCATAGCTTTCATTCAGTCTTCTACTTCAGAAATTGTTACAGCTCTCCCTTCTGCGCTAAAATTTGGGCCATTCAGATAGGTAAACACATTTCAGGAATATGTCAGCCATGAAACATATAATTGAAACAGTTCTTTCATTAAAATTTGTTATGTCCCTGATAGAAATTCGCCTCTCATCACGAAACTGAAGTGGGAGCAAGTACCTCCCTCGACACAGCCAAGGAACATGCTATTGTTAAGACCAGTTCATGTGCAATGCCTTTCTGTTTACAAACGACACAAATGCTGTAGAATTTAAAGGCTGAACTTGAATTAACCACCACCATTGCTTTTTCTGGCAGTCATTCTTTGTGTATACACCAGAGTCCACACAACAGTTGGTGTGACATCTCTGGTATGTTCAGTGACTCCACTATACTTTCTTGACATTGCAGCAGCCTCGTTAGTATCGATGCATAGACACTTTGACCACTCAATGTAATTTCCAATTATGAAACCGAAGTATTAACAGGAAGTTCTGTGAAGAATTAGTCATATACTTTCCTGATACGACACAGACCGCATGGAAAACTACGTGCTCAGCAGTTCTTCTGTTGTTGCATGTGTATTCTTCGCCGCAGTAACTTATTTACCGAGCCGTTGTCTAGCAACAATAGGTGTATACACATGCAGACACACAGACTGATGGGAGAGATTTATGAAGTACGCCGTTGATATGGGCTCAGGTGCCATGATATATATACCAAGTTCCAGGCATTCCAAATTTGAAGGGGCTGAGGATTCACAGACACAGAGAGCGTGGTGATCTCATAAGCCTACTTTTATAATGTCAAAATAAGGACAGTAGACCAAAAATGGCGCCATTGCTGTGCTTGGGCAGTAACTTCACAAAGTGTACTATTGGATTCATATCGTATGAATGCAGGAAAATCAGACAGTGCTTACGTCCAATTGCGAAGAATATTCCGTTTTCATATTTTTTCGCTAGTTGGTTGTTTTATACATTAATAACTAGGGCCCGGATTTCTATGACATGTCATATTTTTTTCCTAGGGTTTATTCCTATTTTTAAATGTAATTATGCATGTTTCCAGTCATTCTTATTGAAATTATGTCGTTTTTATTGTGCATATAAATGCATATTTTAGAGTTTTATTGGTTTTACAGCATATTTTGGCATAATTTTGAAATAAGGTCATATTTTTGTCATTTTAGAACAATTCTTTGATATAATGTAAAATTTCGGTTCCATAATGTTTAGTATTACAAAATAAATTCCAGGCTGGACTGTTGCTTCAATGTGGAATAGAGTTCAAGTACATGAAGTTCGTATTAAAAACCATATTTTTGACTGGACTGTACTTGCAGTTACAAAGGCGAAAATTTGTGAAATGTAGCATTTATGACCTGGCAAGCCGGCTTTTCCCAGTCGAGGCGGGAGGGAGGCAAGTGTAACGGGTATTTTCCTATTGTACTCCGTCTTACTATAAGGTATATACATCCCATTCTTTCTTGGAGGGCTTAGAAGTATTCTATTTATATATGTGGAGGGCGTTATAAGACTTAAGTTTGACCTTACAATGCCTAAAGTGAGTACATGTAGTTCAAGGAGCGCAAGGTTGCGTAGTTTTATACAGGAGTTTGGTGATAAAGTGTTTAGTACCGATGGCAAGATATTTTATTGTAAGTTGTGTGGCGTGAAAGTTACGGCAGAAAAGCGATTTACTGTGCAGCAGCATTNTTCATCACGAAACTGAAGTGGGAGCAAGTACCTCCCGCGACACAGCCAAGGCACATGCTGTTGTTAAGACCAGTTCATGTGCAATGCCCTTCTGTTTACAAACGACACAAATGCTGTAGAATTTAAAGGCTGAACTTGAATTAACCACCACCATTGCTTTTTCTGGCAGTCATTCTTTGTGTATACACCAGAGTCCACACAACAGTTGGTGTGACATCTCTGGTATGTTCAGTGACTCCACTATACTTTCTTGACATTGCAGCAGTATCGATACATAGACACTTTGACCACTCAATTTAATTTCCAATTATGAAACCGGAGTATTAACAGGAAGTTCTGTGAAGAATTAGTCATCTACTTTCCGGATACGACACAGACCGCATAGAAAACTACGTGCTCAGCAGTTCTTTTGTTGTTGCATGTGTATTCTTCGCCGTTGCCTAGCAACAATAGGTGTATACACATGCAGACACAGACTGATGGGAGGGATTTATGAAGTGCACCGTTGATATGGGCTCAGGTGCCATGATATATATACCAAGTTCCAGGCATTCCAAAGTTGAAGGGGCTGAGGATTCACAGACACAGAGAGCGTGGTGATCTCATAAGCCTACTCTTATTAAATCAAAATAAGGACAGTAGACCAAAAATGGCGCCATTGCTGTGCATGGGCAGTAACTTCACAAAGTGTACTATTGGGTTCATACCGTATGAATGCAGGAAAATCAGACAGTGCTTGCGTCCAATTGCGAAGAATATTCCGTTTTCATATTTTTTCGCTAGTTGGTTGTTTTATACATTAATAACATTCAGTTCACCGCTGCACGGAGGTGTTGTTGTGTCTTCCAGCATTTAGCAGCAGGTAGAATTAGCTGCTGTTGTATGTGGTTTCCCCGCCATTGCTAGATATAACGACGTAGCGTACGAGACAAACATAAGTTGTCCATTGTCAGCAAGGAATTGCTATTTTTTATGTCGATTTTCAACTTGCACTAAGTGTTGCATGTGAAAATACACAGTGCATTTGTTAATGTGTTTATGTTTTGTTTGTTGGGGACCGGCAATATTTGGGGCTGGCTTCTTAATTTATTAGATAATGCTTCATAACAGAGAACACACTACGTATATTCTGCTCATTTGTTAATGTAAGACCAAGGATTTTGTCTTTTTATTGGAGCTTTTTTTTTCTACATGTTTCATGTGATTCTCTCTGGTTTTTCCATTTTAACTTGAATCGAATTTTAAATACCGAATCATAATTATTAGGGTTTTAGTCTATAGGAAATTACATTAATGCAAGACATACGTAACGCGTATGATTAGCCATGCTGCGAAATGAAATAAATGTTCAGGGAGCTCTCTGGTACCCATCACTCAGTTTTGCCGTTCCTCCGGCTTCAAACACGGTGCCAGCAGTTCGAACTCGGGCTGGACCATGTGGGATTTGTGGTGGACACAGTGGCACTGGAACGGATTTTCGCCTAGTACTTAAGTTTCCCCTACCAATTCTTATTCCATCACCTGCTCCACATTCATTAATCATTTTATCGTGAATGCAGTATAGTTTCAGTGCTCACAGCGTCAATAAATAGGGAACGGAGAAATGTAGGGTAGTGTGAATACCTACACGGTTTACCATTGTTTATCTAGAAATAACTTTTACGTCTTAAGCAGTCCGTTGCACGCTGTTGCCATTCTGTGTTGTAATTCTAGAGAAGCGGCACATAACGCATGCAAAGACATGAAATGCCACAAAGGGTGGCATCTCTGAGACAATCAGATTATTGTGTTGGAATAAGTATTACGATTTCCGCCGGAACGTTTTGAATATTGAAAATGGCGGACGGACCCCCGATATTACCTTCTGTGAGTCTCCAAGTTGGGAACCAACCCCATGTGGGTCTGAAGCAGAGGAATGCTAGTGAAGAGACCAACCTGTAGCTGATTGCTGGCGTGTGAATTTGCGTGATGTTGCGGGTTGAGCGTAAACACACACGCGCTGTATGAGACCAAGGTCGAGGGGACAGCACGAGTGTTTCATTGTCCATGACGGCCGCTGAATATTCACAACGGGACAAACGAGGCGAGACGCAGCAGATGTGGTCACTTCATGGCACTGAGAGTTGCGACTGCACGTTCTCTCGCTGTAGACTCCGCGGTATAAAGTGCGAGGCTTCAGAGTTCGAGGCCGGAAGGGGGCATATTTTGTTTGCGTACAAGTATATTAGGAGTAATTCCTTTCCCAAGTATTCGTTCCTAATAACAAAACAAGTTCGTCCATGATATATATATACATAACAAAACAAGAAATCATCTTTATTATTACTGCTAGTTTTATATATTTCTATATCTTTATTATTATGTATTATATCTGACCTTGAAATTGAAAAAGAATTGTTTGTGAAACAAGAGTTGTTAGAATACTAAATTCAGTTGTATGGAGCTGCAATTGAGCATTCGGCAAGGATGTCACGAATTGATAGAATTAGAAATGAAACAATTAAAACGAAATGAGAATGAAGAAAGAGAAAAACAAAACTTAAGATTGGAGGACTGCAGGTTTGCTAGGCAGGTTGCAGAATTGAATCCACAGGGGAAAAGGAGGCGAGACAGACTAGTCCACACGTGGAAGGATTGGATTATGGACAGCATGCAAAGAAGCCCCAAGGATGAGAAATTTATTATTATTATTTTTTTTTAACTGCAAGTGGGTTTTCACCCGGTGGCAGTGGTACTACAATAAAACAGACAAATAATACACTACCTCGAGAGTATGGGGGAGTGGATCCACGTTTTATTCACCTCAGCACTAGTTGGGGGTGAGTGGTCAACTTTACACCTCGACCGCTTTACCTCCGGGGAAGGAGCTCCCGGTACACACTGGATAGGAGGTTGGGTGGGCCCCAGAGTCGGTCTGGACGACATGGAGAAAAGAAAATTCTTGACTCTACCGGGGTTCGAGCCCCAACCCCTCGGTCGTCCAGCCCGTTACCATACACTATACCGACTGCGCTATCCAGATACAATAATAATAATAATAATTTTGGTAATTGTTATTCAGCTGTCAAACGTAAGGCCTGCAGCTTATGGAAGCAAGAATGTCGTAGTACTACAAAAGTGGAAAAAGCCAACCTTGGAGGTGAGCATCTCGCATGCATTGTAAGCTGCACAGAAATCATTGCGAGACTCACCGCTTTTCTGAACTCTGTGAGCACGTGTAATGCTTTTGTCGACAAGTGTATGACGACTAATGATATCTGTAGCCCTCTCGACCGACTCTGTGGTCTAGTGGTCAGTGTTCCTGGCTACGGATCCAGAGGTCCCGGGTTCGATACCCAGCGCTACAAGATTTTGTGAATAGTAGTGGTTCTGGAACGGGGTCCACTTAGCCTCGTGATGATAATTGAAGAGCTACTTGAATGGAAAAGTAGTGGCTTCGGTCTAGAAAACCGAAATTAACGGCCGTGGAGATTCGTTGCGCTGATCACGCCACACTCTCTATCCGCAAGAGTTCGCACTAACTTCGCCGACAGGAGGCGATCGCTCGGTCGGTATAGTTCGATTGCGGACTAAAGCCACAGTATTTGTTTTAGCCAGGCTGTCATTGTCACGGTTGGTATTGAGATGCAGTCTAGCACTGGATTGGAACACGATGCAGTTAAGCCTGGATCTCCCTCTCCCAAAATCCTCGTATGGTTTTACCAAAATCTGCAGTAATTTGCGACGCTAATGTGACAACACTGAAATAGATTTCTTTGTCGTTATGTGCTTCATCAGGTGAATAATTCAGCTGCAGTATATTGCCCGACCCTACCCCTGACACAGCCGCTTGCATTACAATGAGGCTCATTATCAGAACGTCCTTATATTGATTCTCCTATTGTTTATACCAACTTTCCCACGAAAATGAAGTTGTGTTAATTTGAATAATAATTTAATAAACAGTGTCATTTTCTTATATGGTGAACCTGAATCATTGCAGACGGGGTCGGAAGGCCGTAGAAACTGTGAGGAGGCTATTTTAAAACAGTGACGTCACTCTCTGAACCCTCCCTTGGTGTTATAGCCTGGAACTGTTTTTGAGCTGAATTATTTCGTAAAGAGTCTCATGCCTGTAGCATTATAGCAGCAGCCATGCTCTTTTATGTCTTTCTGCCCAAGTAAAATTTGAAAGTGACGAATTTCCACAATACTTGGTATGCATGTCATACTGTTGAAGGTAATCTTGCATTTTTTCGGCGTTTCAATTTTCTTTTTGTTTGCGTACGACATTCTCAGTATCTAGACTACATAACGTTAAATGGTAGTATCGTCGCTGGATGGATGGATTTTGGAAGGAAGGACTACTGACTGGACAACCGAAGGGGTCGGATTTCGAGTCCTGGTAGTTTAAAGAATTTTCTCATCACGTCCAGACCGGTTCTGGGACCTATCCAGCGTGTACCGGGGGCTCTTTCCCCAGGGATAAAGCAGTCGGGGCGTGAAATTCACCACTCACCTCAAACTAGTGCCGAGGTCAAGAATATGTATAATCTNGACCGGTTCTGGGACCTACCCAGCTTTCTATCCAGTGTGTACCGGGGGCTCTCTCCCCGGAGATAAAGCAGCCGGGGCGTGAAGTTGACCACTCACCTCAAACTAGTGCCGAGGTCAAGAATATGTATAATCTATACAGCCAATCCCAGTACGCCTTCATGGCATAGTGCTTCATTACAACTTTACCTTTAGGAGTCATATCTTAATGTGAGCACTGTTCCAGAACTTGGCTGGAGGGACTGAGGTAAACCTAAAAGTAACTCAGTCTGTATACCCGATGTCTCGGCTGGAACCGGGTACCACTCAGTCTGGTGGGTACTTTCGTTTTGCTACAGTCAGTAGACACAAGAGACGATTAATAATGAGCCTCGAAGTGTTTTGTAGTAAAGGATCTTCGAAAAAATGGAACTTGTATTAATTGAATTTTATTTGTGGACTGGAGAACAGTGGGAGTACGAGATTTGGACGCACTCCTTTATTTAGTTTTATATAAATTGTATTATGATTCTTCAGTCACCCTGACTAGAGTCTGGAATGATGTCCAAAGTTATTTGTCACGAAAGAGGAAAAACGAAAGCGTTGGAAATTCAGGTGTAATTTCTGCGATATCATGTCAGTTGCAAGATGGTACGNACGTTGGAAGTTCAGGTGTAATTTCTGCGATATCATGTCAGTTGCAAGATGGTACGCATCAGAGGTTCCTGTTTCAGAGCCGGGGCCCTTCATGTTGCGTAGAGTAGTACCGGCCTTCTCAGGATAAAGAATTACGAATACATTAGATCCGCATTAGTAACGTTAGTTGACGGACAACTGCCCTCCTCAAGATAGAATCTATCTGATACAGTACCGTGGACATGATGGACGGAAAATGTTGTCCAAATTGTGGTTTCTGTACAGGTTTATGTTTCTGCCTGCCATTTGGTGCCCTGAAGTTTTGCGGAAGCAAACGTGAGCTGTCAACCTGTAGAAGTAAACAGCAAATACAAGAGCGGATTACTGAAACGAACATTCACACATGCATTGATTTATGATAATCTGAAATAATATATCCTTGCTTATCTTTAATTTCGAAATCGCCCGCAGAAGGGAGAAAAAGATGTTCGTAATGCCCTTGCGCATGCGGAGTTAAGAGGCATGCAGGACATCAGCCTAGCGGAAAGACAGAAGTGGTGAATAAAAAGGTAACGTTGTCTCTGTACTTAACTAAGTAACCACCTCGCCATGAAGGCGTATAGGGGAGTGAATGCATAGACCCACGTTTTCTTGACTTCGGCACTAGCTGGAGGTGAGTGGTCAGCTTCACGCCTCGGTCGCTTTACTCCCAGGGAAAGAGCCCTCGGTACCAATTGAATAGAAAGTTGGGTGGACTCCACCGGGACTAGAACTCTGACCCCTCGGTTGTCCAACCAGTAGCTAGTCGCTATACCGACTGAACTATCCCGGCTTACGAAGCGCTCTATGCCTTTGGTAATATTAATTTTATGTTATAGTAACACGAATTGGTGTGCTCTTGCCTGTTTCTTTAGAAACCGAAAAGTCTCTCTTGAACATAGGCCCACAAACTTCTGTTACTTATTTACAAGGATTTGCTTCAGGTGTTGCAGTAATCCCGCCATTTCCAGTCCGATTGACGCTGAACCGAAAAGTATGGAATGACATCACTCTTGTGAGAAAATGATGCATGAATGAAATTTATTTCGCTGGCTACCTTTAGGAAAACTCGCTGTTATGCAACCAGTTCTTTCACTCGGGGATGTCACTGTAAACATTTTTGTGCAGCAGTTTCATAGGATATCGAATGGCCGTGCCATAGCTCAAGCGATTAGTCGCTGGCTTCCCATTACGGCGGCCCGGGATCGATCTGGACAAGTGGGATTTGTGGTGGACAAAGTGGCGCTGTGGCAGGTTTTCTCCAAGTACTTCGGTTTCCCCTGCCAATCTTCATTCCACAAATTGCTCCACAATCACCCTCACCTATCATCTGGGGCTGGTACAATAGGCCAGAAGTGGCCGCAGTACAAGGGACCTAGTCCCCACCCCACTGGCAATAAACAAAATAGGATATCGAAACAAAGTTGAGGAGCAGTTGAATGTTGTTTTAACAGAGTGGAAATATACAGCAGATGGAAAGCGAAGTCACAACATGGAAGAACGCGGTGGCAGGTACGAGTATTCTGATTAGACGTAATGCCCGTGAGACAAATGGAATAAAGTCATTAAATCAGCTACCTCGCGCCAACTCAGTACATAGTACCATGATTCTATTAGCGTTTGTAGTTGCAGCATTTGAATTGCCTGTTTCTGCTGCCCAAGGTACATGTATTTGATATACTCAGTGTTTCGTGGGTTGGCTTTACTCTCATCCTCAAGTAGAAACGGTTTTCATCTCAGATCTGTTTGTTAAGGGGCTTACCACTGATCTCAAGTGTAGACGGGTCAGCTGCCGAAACATGGTTTATACCACTGAATGTACGTCAGACCAGTGGTTTGCAAATTATTTTCTCGAGCTGTGCCAAGGTGTTCCGCAACTTAAATGGAATAATGGTGGTCTGTACGGAATTTCTTAGGAAATAATAAACTTGATTGATAGAAATTTCACAGTTTTACATATTTTACATAGTCTCGTATGTTTATTGTCTTCGTATATATTCTGTTTTCTGCTAGGCGTGATATAATGGTTACTGTTATTTATTTGAGACGAGCAGACCGGAGTATAACATATTCTTCGATGCTAATGTTCTCCACAATCACCCTCACCTATCATCTGGAGCTGGTACAATAGGCCAGAAGTGGCCGCAGTACAGGGGACTTAGTCCCACCCCACTAGCAATAAAAAGAAATATCACCGCCCATAAACCCCCAAAATAGGCATAGGCTGTTGTTAGAAGATCCCTCTTTTTTAAGGTACTGATTGTATTTATGTATTTTCTTATCGCTTTAAATTGACTATTTGCAGTTGAGCTGTTCCTAAGACGGAAGGAATCTCAGTGCAAGTTTTATAATGGAAGGGCGTTGGAATATGATGATAAGAAGACGAATGCAGGCATCAGAATGAATTTTCTGCGAGTAGCAATAGGATATAGACTCAGAGACTATCATAGCAACATGGTCATGCAACGTAGCTTTATTCAGTTGAAATGATTCAGTTTTCGGATAGAGAGAAAACGGAACAAACCATTACAGACGAGGAAATGGAATGTAGGGGGGAGGGGAAAGCGGTCCTGAAGGATTGAGACGGGCTCAGGATATCTTATTGTAATTATTTGGGTACCTCTGACTTTGTCCGGGGTAGCGTAGTCGGTATAGCGACTGGCTATGGGCTGAACGACTGAGAGGTCGGAGTTCGAGTCCCGGTAGGGGTCAAGAATTTTCTCCAAATCATCCAGACCGGCTCTGGGTTCCACCCAACCTCCAATCCAGTGGGTACCTGGGGTAAAGCGGCCGGAGCGTGAAACTGACTACTCACCTCCAGCTAGTACCGAGGTCAAGAAAATGTGTATTCGTACATCCACTGCCCCTTACGCCTTCATGGCGTAGTGCATAGTTCATTGAGCACAGCAGCAACCACTGACCACCGCCATTGCTTGATAGAAGGTGCAATGAGTTAGCCCACGGCTGTAGCTGATTTCTGATATGTTTCTTACCTCATCAAGCACGAACACGTCGCTATTCATATTTTCAGTACTTCAGCTGAATCATAATGTCTTTATGTCGTTCCCTTTGTTTTATATGGAAACTATTCGATTTGAGTTATTTGGATTTCTCGCTAAAATAGATATTTAATAAACAGTACAAGTATACAGAACACGGTAGTTGTGCGTGGGACAGCCTCTAGAAGAGATGAGAAGGGGAAAGTTTGTCGAAGGATCATAATTCGTATCCAGAATATTTTTACTTCTACAGATTCCAACGTGAAGAAAACTGAAAAGAATAGATATAGAACAAACCCATACTTATACGGATATTTCAGGAAACCTAAATACTTATGTCGATATGTTTAAATATGGCTGATATGCGCACTTCCCACTAATCCAGACGGGTACTTGACTCTTTCGATTTGGGTCTTATAGTTTTTAGTTAAGAGTTTGAATTTTTAGATATTAAAACTTCCATTCCATCCTTGCCCATAAGGATATCAAAAGTAACGAATGGTGAGCAAAGTGACATGGTCTTCCCCTTAACTAATCTGGTTGAATCTGTAGGCAGGACCTTCGATTTCCAGGCTTGGGGATCAGCAGACCAAGTCGTCTCGGGGCTCTTCCACTTTCTGCGTGCGGTGTGCAATTAAGTAGACCGGTCACCGTGACCATGTCGCAGCTGTAGTGATGGAAGCGAGTCACCATGCGCAGTGATGGGGTCTTCTGGGCTTCAGATGCGCAGGCCAAGATGTCTCTTTTTCAGCATATTTTCCGACTATCGTGACTGATTTTTTGTTGTTGATTTCTTCCATTCTTTGGTGCTAATTGTGGGATATTTCCTCAAAAGAGGTCACGACCACTTCTTTTCAAACCATCGTACGTAACAATTTCTCCATTTCGACTGTAGGGTATAGCGGAAGAAAGGTGCCCGAAAGGCAAAACACAGGCTCAGTGTTAGTGATTTAGACGAATATTTTAATCCGTTGTCCTTCCTCTAGTTAGCAGCCCGTATTGTGAAAGTAAATAAAAATAGTGAATATCGGCTCTTTGAGTTATAAGCTTAAAATACATGTTTTTTTTATATAAAGGACGTTATGACTTTAGTACCTCCAGAAATGGCTAATTAGAATATTCTGCTTATCAGTGAATAATAATGAGTTGTCTATAAAACTGCCACTGAAGTGCAAAAGGTACAGCAGTACGCCTTTCTGAAACAGAAGTTGGCAACAGGAGCTTTTAGAATCAACAACGCAACACAAGAAATCTTTTTTTTTTCACAGAAATAAATTTGCAGGAATGAATATGCCATATTCTGTCTTGCGAACTTTGCCCCATAATGAATGCTCTTTTTGGCTCAAGACACGCTGCCATCAGCACATAACTTTTGGTCAATAATAGAGTGAATACACGTATGAATTCGTAGTTTCACAGTCACTCACGCATGGAGCTGAGCCCTTTTTAAGAGGCTGCCAATTGTGCAACTATTCAAAAACCTCCCAGCATTTTATGGTACCTAAAGGTTCATTACCATGTTCACCAGAGCCCTTCAGTGGTCCCTGTCCTGAGATAGATCAGTGTAATCCATAACGATCCCATCCTATTTCTCTAAGATACATACCAATTTGTCCACCCACCTACGTCTTTGTCTTCATAGTGGTCTCTTTCCTTCTGGCTTTCCCACCAATTTCACAATGCTTTAATATATTTAGACATTAAATATCCTGTTTTCAAAACTGATGAAAGCAACATCGAAAACCTTAATACTTTTATCTTACCTCATATTTTGAGACTCTGTTCACCTTCAGATTGTAAGCAAACGCCGACTGTCATGTTTCGCTCCACTCGCTCTTAGTGCTGTCAGCTGCTACATCATTTAGTACAGAAAATCTCACTTCGCGCCTTGCTCATGCGCACTATTGCCCCACTTTACTGTATCCTCTGCAGCTGACGCAGTATCGTATCCAGATACAGATCGTCTGACATCTGGCACCATATCTACAGATGTTTCATGTATAGGGGCTACTGAAATCAGTTGCAAGTAAGCTATAGGGGTTGTCGTTTAGGGGAAGGCGGGACACCAGATTTGGGATTACATCTTCATTTAGATATTGTGAAGTTATGTCCGGCCGATATGGGCCGTAATTAAATGACGTTATTTAGTGTCGAGACCGCCTCTGTGGTCTAGTGGTCACAGTTCCTGGTTACAGAGCCAGAGGTCCGGGCTCGATTCCGGGCTCTGTCAGATTTTGTGAAAAGTAATGGGTCTGGAACGGGGTTCACTCCGCCTCGTGAGGATAATTGAGCTCTTTCAAAGAAATAGCGGCTCCGGTCTAGAAGACCGAAATTAAAGGCCATGGTGATTCGTTGCGCTGACCACGCGACACACTCTAGCCGCTAAAGTTGGCACTAACCTCGTCGACAAGCGGCGGTCGCTCGGTCGGTATAGTTCGCTTGCGGACTGTAACCACGGCGTTTGTTTTTATTTAGTGTCGATCCTCGCTGTATTGAAAGCCTCAAATCTTACTCGCTGTATTAGATTTCGTTAATGGTCGTTAAATGAAAGAGTTGACTACATGTTATTGTCTTCGTTCAAGGAGAACATAAAAGCCCAGACGATACCTAAATCATTTTCAAAGCCTGAGAAAGTCTACCTAACATCATTCTGCATGCTAGTTTGTTTGAAATATGTGCGGGCATTTCGAGAATAATTGAATACCGACTCCATTGTTTATCCCACCCTGTGAGATAATGTGGACTGCAAAGCGCAATTTCTGTGTCATTTCTCTGTCAGGCTACGTATGAACTTGATGCAGATATCCTGCCTGAGTATATCCACATTATATATGAGTTCTTTCTCTCTATTGTTTCTGCAACGCACAAGGTCACGCTTTATGTAGGAAATTTCCACCATGTTTTATAGAGGGCCAACTCACGTGTATGTTTCTGCGGTATAATTCTAAACTCTTTGGAGCTATGCTATATACAAAAGCTTTCGCTTTTCATAACCCAGATAAAGTTTTGTTTTGAGCTTCGTGTAAACTAGAAGGTACGTTTGACGGAAACGAAGCGTTCGCTCGACAACTTTCGTATCTCGGTGCGGGAGTTTCGGAAGTTTAACACGTGCACGCATAGACTTGGGGATGATCATGGTCATTCTCTCTCTGCACGTCTTGCAAAATTAAGCATAACAACATTTAGTGCGAACGGAAAGTTTCATTTCATTCGCACTGGTTTGTTTTTATATACTAATGATTGGACCGGAGAGAGATGAAGTGACAGAGGTGCAGAAAACTGCATAATGAAGAGCCTCATAACGTAATTAGAATGATCAAGTAAAGGAGGATGAGGTGGGCAGGGCATGTAGCACCCCTCCAGGAAAATGTCGGCCTACTTACAAAAATTGTCCATGACGGCTTCCATCCACCAATCCAGTATTCATGCATCCTAACATTCGACGCTATGTAGTTCTAGCTATTGATAGCGTCGTTAAAAACCAGAAATAAAATTGAAATCTGATATTTATACGCTCCATGATAAATGTTACATTCGTACATATCTGAATAGGTATTATGGCCGGGATCTACATTTATTCTGTTTTAAAGAAGACTACCAAATTATGGACATAATGATAAAAGTAATTACTCTCAAACCTTATATTGAATCTGCTGATTTCACCTTCGTACCATGTTTGGAAACGTTTTTATACACATTCCTCGTGTTCTCTGAACCGTATGTTGGGGGAGGGGGCGTTGTGTCCTTCACTTCCGGTCTGTACCGGATGTAGCCCACTGTGGGTCCTCAGCATCATCAAGGCTCGACTGTTGTGTGTGTGAGTGCTCATTGGTCCAGCTGCGACATGATTTCCGCAGGTAACTTAACTATAATGAAAAAGTCGCATTGCTTTACATGGAGCTTAAGCAACGAAGAGATCATCGTAAGAATTTATATATAGAAAATCACAAGTTCTGAACAAGATTGGGGTGTCTTGGGGTTTTATGTGTGTTCAGTCTTTTCACGCTACATATTTTAAAAGAGCAGGTAGTGAATGCATTTTTCACGACAAACTTTCTTTCAAATATATGTAATCGGTGTATGATTGATTTTTAGTTTATATAACCACAAATTCACAACTAAATACTTGTAAGTGTAGCGTCACTTGAGAGGATGCTTGTAAGTGATAAGTTGGTAATGAATAAGACAGTCCCATCTCAGCATTTTCTTTGATGTAGCGAAGGAAATCGGGAAAGAGTGATGTAAAGGTGGCAGGCCTCGATCGAAAATCGATCACGAGGTCTCTCAAATAAGAAGGAAGAACAGTAACCACTCGACACATATTTCACATACGTATATGTGTGGGTAAAAGCAATTTGTCATATCCCATTAAACCATAAGTTTTGCTCGATTTTGCCAAATTAGTTTCGTAGCAAAATCTTTAACCTGAGATTTCTTGTAAGTAAAATTAGGATTAAATTTCGTATAGGATGCAACGGAGAGCAATGTCTGACACAAAGCTGACATTTATTTTTACACATTGTGAGATGTGAATGCTGGAAGTTGATAAAATTTGAACAGTAATTGTACTGTGTTTCCATCGTCTGAAATATAGGCCTAGCAACGTAAGCAAGCATTGCAGCACAAGATCTTTCCGAAATGGTACTGATTGCAAGTATTGAATGTTGCATAACTCGTAGCCACTACCACACTTTACCATGTGACTGACTTTGACGAGTTTAATAAAAAAACTCCGTGGCTTTTAGTCCACAAGCGAACTATACCGACCGAACGACCGCCGCATGTCGGCGAAGTTAGTGTCAATTTTTGCGGATAGAGGGTGTCGCATGGTCAGCGCAACGGATTCCCACTGCCGTTAATCTCGGTTTTCTAGACCGGAGCCGCTACTTTTCCATTCAAGTAGCTCCTGAGTTACCCTCACGAGGCTTAGTGAACCCCATTCCAGACCCACTACTTCCCAGAGAATCTGGTAGCGTCGGGAATCGAACCCGGAACCTCTGGATCTGTAGCCAGGAACTCTGACCACCAGACCACAGAGGCGGCCTCGCGAGTTTGATGACTGAATGAAATAAATGCGCTGGATGCACTGCCTTATAGTCTGAAATTTTCCGAAGTGTACATACTTGGGAGAGTAGAAATTATTTCTAGTGTTGGATGTAAACACATTTATAAAACTTTTCCTCACTCAAGTCCACATACACTTGCATACCTATATCAGTATAAATAACAGCACAGCGTAGGCCTGATATAATATGTGCGTGGATTTTGGTTTATTATCGTTTTGGACAGCTGTATGAAGTAATGTTCATGGCATCTCTGCAAGATTTTCCTACAAGTGGAAGACGGCCTACTGCTGTGGCTGCAAGAATGTTTCATCGCATCTCAATACCAGGCACTATCTCCTACCGCTGTCTTGTCCTTAGCAAAGGAATTTTAAGTAAACACAAAACATGATGTCTCAGCACTTAGAGGAAGTGTGTTTGGATATGAAACACGTGGAATTTATGTTAAGATCAGTTATGCGAATTTTGTTTCGTTTTCCGGACTTGAAATTGTCTGGAAATAGAATTATTCATATAAATATATACAATGCAAAGGAGATATGTCGGGGCCTATGAACGAACACAGTTAGGGTCAATGGCTAGTTACACCCTAGACCACTTCTTAAAATTAAGTTCAGCACAGCTGTTTAAATTAATAAGCCATTACTTCAAACTATACATTTATTGGTCGGTTGACTCCATATTTTTTCTCTTGAGTCCTGTGGCATTAAAATGCAGAGAAGTGTAACTGGCTCCTAGAACAGCTTGGTGAACACCTGTCTCGTTGTATTCTACACTACGAGGAAATGTCAGTAAATAGGTCACAAATGGATATAGAATGTCAAACATGTGATATTCGAACCGGAGAAACATTTCTCGAAATATCCTCCCCTAACATTGATACACATGTCCCATCGCTTTACAAGTGAGTGGAAACCCACAGCATGTGAGTCTTTTGACTGTTGTCTCAGCCACTTCGGCACCTCCGTTTCAACCTCTTCCTCATCAGTGAATCTTTTGCCATCAAGGTGGCTTTCTATCGGACCAAAGAGATGGAAGTCACTAGAGGCTAAGTACGTGCTTTAAGGTGGATTTTCACGAAGTTCCCACTGCAGCTCTTGAATGCTCTCCCGGATTGCTCGGGCTGTATGGGGCCTGGCATTGTCATGATGAAGCAGTACCTCTCTTGCCAGTTGGCCTGAAAGTTTTCTGCGAATTGCAACCCGAAGCTTCAACAGAACTTCACAGTACGATGCACAATTCTCATTTTCACCGCGCTTCTGAAAGTGGGCTAACAGCACTCCCTGAGAATCGCAAAGCACAGAAAGCATAACCTTCCCAGTTGATGGCGTAACATTAAATTTTGAGCTTCTTGCTTGAAGGTGAACTGATTGGATTGAAGCCCGCTTTGATTCGGGTTGGTAGTGGTGCACCTATGATTCGTCCCTAGTAACAGTCCTGTTCCCCATATCTCCTCCTTCGTCTGCATGCTGTAAGAAATGTTGCAAGGACAGACCCATTATGTTCTTAATTTTTTCTCGAGCCTTGAATTCTCTGGGCACCCACCGTGCGTACACTTTCCGAACCTTTAGACGATCATGCGTTATGCTCTATGCTACACCATGGGAACGCCCTATTGCAGTTGCTACACTGTCGCTATCCTCCTATCAGCTCGAGCCAACTCTTCCACTCCCTGCACAGTAGGTTCTGTCGCAATCTCGGCAGGGCGACCCGGGCGGCTTTCGAACGTCTTTGAGAGAATTTCTCGACGCAGGTGTGAGCCGCTTTGCGCGGCAAACACTTCCCACCGCAAACTTCCATTTGTGACCTATTGACTGACTCCCGTGTATCAAATAAAATGGACTGGGAATGGAGTCTGATCATTGCCCATTTCTGAAAGCCTTCGACGTTTACCAGGAAGTTTAGATGGAAATAAAATTTTAGGTAATTGCCACTGAAGAAAACACGAAAAATATAACTGTTAATGCAGTTACTTGCTGTGCTCGCAGAGGGGTCTCTTATTTCTTTCTCATTTTAGTTGACTAGTTACAGTGAAAATTCGAGAGTATCAAAGTAGGACTGTGTTTGCTCCGGGAGAAGGATGCGAAATTCCTTAGGCCGTCCAGTGTCATGTGACCGACCTTTCCCGAAGTATATTTTCGCTATACTTAGCTAATGAAGAGGGTTGTGGCTATCAGTTTTAACGGTGTAGAACTTCTCTTTTGGCGAACTTCAAAGTTCTTTTACTCAGACGTTTGAGGGGAAATAAATAAGATAAGTGAACTAATCGATGAGCTGCAAGAATGCTGTTGTAGAGACATGTCCAGGGCTCTGTTCCGATTTTCATTAGGAACTAAGAATTGCTGACTAGGCTGCCCTGACGCACAGTGGGCTGCCGTGCCATACACTGGATTACTACGGCGTACACTGGACTGCCCTGGCGTACATTGGGTTACCACGACGTACACTGGACTGCCCTGTCCTATATCTGACTGCCGCGCCGTACCTTGGGCTATC
>NW_019725423.1:810600-825754 GCF_002891405.2 Cryptotermes secundus
ATCTGACTGCCCTGGCGTACACTGGGTTACCACGACGTACACTGGACTGCCCTGTCCTTTATCTGACTGCCCTGGCATACGTTGGGTTACCACGACGTACACTGGACTGCCCTGTCCTATATCTGACTGCCGCGGCGTACCTTGGGCTATCACGACGTACACTGAGCTGCTCTGTCCTATGTCTGACTGCCCTGGCTTACATTTGATTACCACGACGTACACTGGACTGCCATGTCCTATATCTGACTGCCCTGGCATACATTGGGTTACCACGACGTACACTTGACTGCCATGTCCTATGTCTGACTGCCCTGGCGTACATTGGGTTACCACGACGTACACTGGACTGCCCTGTCCTATATCTGACTGCCGCGGCGTACCTTGGGCTATCACGACGTACATTGAGCTGCTCTGTCCTATGTCTGACTGCCCTGGCTTACATTTGATTACCACGACGTACACTGGACTGCCATGTCCTATATCTGACTGCCCTGGCGTACATTGGGTTACCACGACGTACACTTGACTGCCATGTCCTATATCTGACTGCCCTGGCGTACATTGGGTTACCACGACGTACACTGGACTGCCATGTCCTATATCTGACTGCCCTGGCGTACATTGGGTTACCACGACGTACACTTGACTGCCATGTCCTATATCTGACTGCCCTGGCGTACATTGGGTTACCACGACGTACACTGGACTGCCATGTCCTATATCTGACTGCCCTGGCGTACATTGGGTTACCACGACGTACACTTGACTGCCATGTCCTATATCTGACTGCCCTGGCGTACATTGGGTTACCACGACGTACACTGGACTGCCATGTCCTATATCTGACTGCCCTGGCGTACATTGGGTTACCACGACGTACACTTGACTGCCATGTCCTATATCTGACTGCCCTGGCGTACATTGGGTTACCACGACGTACACTGGACTGCCATGTCCTATATCTGACTGCCCTGGCGTACATTGGGTTACCACGACGTACACTTGACTGCCATGTCCTATGTCTGACTGCCCTGGCGTACATTGGGTTACCACGACGTACACTGGACTGCCCTGTCCTATATCTGACTGCCGCGGCGTACCTTGGGCTATCACGACGTACATTGGGCTGCTCTGTCCTACGTCTCACTGCCCTGGAGTACCTTGGGCTATCACGACGTACACTGAGCTGCTCTGTCCTATGTCTGACTGCCGTGGCATACATTAGATCGACGTGGCGTGCATTGGGCTCGTCTGGCGTAAAATGGGGCTGTCTTGCTATGCAGTGTGGCACTCAGCTGAAGCAATTAAAAAAAAAAAATGGTTCGTATCTTTGTGGTCAGAAAACCTGAACAGGAGACAGTCGTACAGCTGCCTTCGATTGCACAGATGTGCAGTATTCGAGAAATGCTACCCATTGTTATGCGGGCAGTAGCTACTACTTAACTGTCCCCATACCGGGAAATGATCATAACATTTTACTTAATGTAAAAGTGATATTTGCGTTTTGTTATCGGTCGTGACTGCAGCGATTTGGAATCGTGCTGAAATGTGACGTGGTTGATAAACACATGCATTTAGAACCAGAAATACACAGAGCTTAGGGAACTGAGAAGAATTTAAGAAAATTTGACTTCTTGGCCATTTTCTTGCCGTATTTTCAATGGCACATCCATCAGTCTACTCTCTGTGTTACCATTATGACACTCGTGTACACAACCACTTTTTCTTTCCATCAACCGTTAAATAACGCCTTCGATTGTTACTGAATCATTAAATAAGTTACGACGAAAGTGACCAGCAGCCTCATGGGGAACATTGATAGGCATGTAATTTAATGACACCGTTCCAATTCATAGGTTACATAGCGTCAGGTGTTCAGATCATTGTGAATGATGAACTGCATAGAATGTCGCAGGCAGCTCTCATTGTCTGCTTTTAGGTATTTTCCTACCGAGGCAACCCTCTGAACTTCTCCTGCAGTTTAACCTCTCTCTAGGCCGAGTTTCGAACCCGAGACCATCCGAATACAAAGCAAGAGTTGTAATCAGCCAACTGCGAAGTTCGATGCAGTCCAGTGTGTCAGCATATGCCTGGCTTGTAGCGCTCTAGCTGGCTGGGATCACGTGTGCCTGTATGATGCCGCGTTGTTCCTACACTCATGTTAAACGCCACTATCAGTTACAAATGCGTGAACACTCATCCATTCCGAGACATTTACTGCTAGGTGACTCACTGAGATTTGGTCTCTCATTTGAGTAGGTTTGTTTGTGTGTTCGTAGTTTATTTAACGACGCTCTCAGTAATTCAGTCTATAGCGTCCATTGAGCGCATAATGGTGAACTTGACGGAATATGCTGTGAAACGGTTGTGGCCTAATTTAAGATACTGTCCTGACATTTGCCCGGAGAGACTGAGGACAACTACAAAACAAGTAGGTATCTCGGCCAAGATTCGAAATTGGTTCTACTGAATACAAGTGAGAAACGCTGTCGGTTGAGCAAATTTGTTCGGTAGCAGATTGGCACAGAGGCAGGCTTACAGTCTGGAGGTAAGCATTTCGAATTTCGACCGGGTTAGCGGCTACCCTGGTATTTATGACTCACTTCCGATGATGTCATTGACAATTCCTTGAGATTGGTCACGGCTGCCTGCTTCCTAATTCTTACTCATCATTCACTGCCGTCTGCCCGCTAGTTGACGTACGTATATGACCTTTCAAATGAAAGAACATCGTTGTATATTCTAAAATAAACCGTTCGCTCTCCTGTACCTGTCTTGTAAGGCATATCAGTTTTCTTGAACCTAGGATAATAATAATATTGCTAGTCCAGATTTAGTGTTGCCATCCTAGTTACCATTTCCAGAACTGCAACTGTAGGCGATAGTCAATGACGGTCTGTGTCATAGACATTTAGAGTTATTGTTCTGCGCAGTTACGTCACGATAATGTTCTTCGAAAGTGGTCGACTGCATATCTAACCATATCGTAATTATTTTGGCGCAGATTCCTCCTTGAGAAACCTCCAACCGCTCAGCGGTTCTAGAATTTCCCTGGCTTTCTGGAACCCAGAGTTCCATCATAAGATCCCCCACTGCCGAACTCTATTCTGAGGCTGTTTGCTCCAGTTCACACCTTCATAGCCTATTTCGTTTAAGATCCGTTTTAATATTATCCTCCTGTGTTCGCCTAGGACTCCCAAGTGGCCTTGTTTCCTGCAGGGTGCTCGACTATAATTTCATATTAGTCTCTCATATGCTTACTGCATCTCGTGCTTATTGGGGCATTATTTTTACCTTAAATTTCACAGAGTTCTGTTCGTGCGGAGCACGTGTTCGATTTGCAACCTTCGCACTAAATGAGAAACCTGCTTCACAGCTTTTAAATTCCGGTAATATTTGAAGTAAGGGGGGTGGGATACAACACACTTTATGCAAGGCCTATACCCACGCCCGTTTGAAATTAAAATAATTTGACCTAGAATGATTAAGGTTTCTGCCTTTGTATCGACGGATGCTGACTGCTCACACGTAAGTTACATAGATTGTATCTATTTTTTTATTCATCCCGGATAAATTCTTTTTGACACACTTCGCTCCTAGTTTCTTTTTGTTGTCCCTTCTATATTCATACTTGTGTAAATTTTACAACAAATTGTGTACTCACATTTCTATCTGTGAAGATGTCATCACTCGCTCCTCTGTTTCCGTCACTATCTCTGTCGCTTCATCAGACACAAAATCTGGTTAGAACACACACTGGACGTCGTCAGACGCTGTTGTGCGCCCAAACTCTAGCGCTGCCGGAATAAATCTGGTCTCGCAGCTTAGCCCCTCCCTTGTTAAGGCCCCCTCATATCCTGGTACAGTTTATTGTAACAGAAAACGTTTTCGTCCAGGAAGGGGATGTGGAGTGTCCGGGAAGAGATCAATGCGGCGACATCCCCTGTGTATTGGCTAGCCAGGATATCCTGATGCCTCTCGTAACAAACAAGCCAATAGCTTTTAATCGTCAATGCCAAACAGTTCCAATATTGTAGTGAAATTCTAATGAGAGGAAATTTGACAATAACATGTAGGCCTTACTTCCGGCGCCGGTATCACCTGCCCACACTGGATGCAAATGAATGGAAGAAGTATGGATTGTGTGTTTCCAATATGTCCAGTTCCTGTCACAGGCAGTGTTTATACTTCGGTGAATGAGACACCAGTAGTTACACCTTACTGATGGGAGGGACCTCATGACGAAAATTACGACACAAAAATGCGTACATACGCTATGATGCTAATGAGAAGGTCACCAGGAGACGCGGTAGGCCTTCAGAACAGAGTTACTTCTCCAAGGACCGCGCCATAGCTCAAGCGGTTAGTCGCTGGCTTCCCACCGCGGTGGCCCGGGTTCGATCCCGGGTCTGGTCAAGTGGGATTTGTGGTGAACAAAATGGCGATGGGGCAGGTTTTCTCCGAGTACTTCGGTTTCCCCTGTCAATCTTCATTCCACTAATTGCTCCACAATCACCCTCACCTATCATTTGGGGCTGGTACAATAGGCCAGAAGTGGCCGCAGTAAAAGGGACTTAGTCCCACCCCACTAACAATAAAAAAATCCTTCTCCAAGCGTATGAAAATAATGCCTGTTTAGTGAATACGTATATGAAGTTACACATTTACTAATTCTTAGGCGATAATAATCAGTTGTTTTAATGTGTCTGTCAAAGACACAAACACCAGCTTTAACGTGTACGCAATTTCATGCCGTATTGCAACCATTTAGCACAAAACTTCCATTGGAAGGTGCAGGAAACTACGTGTAGTTCCAATCAGGACGAGTTCATGCAGACGTCATAAATTTACTCAGAATTACTGGGTTTTCGGACTTTGTTCATCGTCTGGTATTCTATTAGAGAACACAGCGTTTCGGGAACTGGATCTGTTTCCGTCCTCAGGTGAGGGGCGGAAGGCACCTACTCCGTTGGATCCCTTAGGAAGAGCTAACCCCAGTCACTGAACAACCCTTGTCAGATTCGCTACAGCTGTTCAATTTGCCAGAGACCAGGCTATGTCGAAGGGAGATAACAGGAAATATGCAATAAAATTGTTATTAAGCACCCATATTTGTGAACTAGGCTAGAAAGGGAGATAGAAATCTGTTGGCTGGGTGTGTAGCATAAAGTTCTACCCCCCTTTCTAGCCTAGTTCCACGAATGCGCGTGCTTTGTAGCAATTTTTATTGTATATTTTCCTGTTATCTCCCTTCGACGTAGCGTAGTCTCAGGTATTTTTATATCTGTAGTTAATGATGTGGGTTGTCCAGTGACTGATGTTAGCTCTTCCCAAGGGACCAAACAGAGTAGGTGTCTGCCCTCTAACCAAAGGACGGAAACAGATACAATTCCCGAAACGTGTTTTCTAGTTCTTAGAATACCGGACAATGGACAAAGTCCGAAAACCCGGTGATTCTGAGTGTTGTACACCATCGTCAGAACCCTTTAGAATATACTCATAAATTTAAGTCAGCCTTCGCCTGCTGCGTCTGACCAGGACGAAGTTACGTCATGTAGGAAGCATGATTTTTTCTCCCTTGGCACTGCAGCCCCAGTAGGCCTAGGCCTACCTCCATGAACTTCTTCCTTCACGTTTCTTTTCGGTTTTTCTAGATCTTACACATACGGTAGGACTCCTTTGGCGGGTGATCAGCTCGTCGCAAGGCCTCTACCTGTTCACAAACACGGAAAAACGCACACAAACATCCATGCCCTGAGTGGGATTCGAACCAACGATCCCGGCTTCCGAGCGAGCGAAGACTGTGCACGCCAGGAAGCAGGATTAACGGAAGTTATTGTTAAAGTAACGACGTTAGAGCAAGGTGCAAATCGTAGAGAGCCTATCTGTACTTATATTGATAGACTGCGTAGTGAAGTTTGTGTTGGCCCACAGTAAGAGACTGCGCTAGCCGGGAGAGGAACCGAGCTCCTGGCCTCTCGAATTGCGATATTTCCAAATCGGACGACGCTCTATATTATATCTTCTTAATTCACAATAGAAATTTACTACTAAGCCTGTTTCCCTGTGCCTAGGTTATTTTCTACGCGACACCCTCTATCCGCTGAAAGCTGACTCTAACTTCACCGACAAGCGGCGGACGCTCGGTCGGTATAATTCGGTTGCGGACTACAAGTTATTTTCTGGTAGTATAGCGCTACCATTCTGGTGATAGTCCAAGAGGCAGGGTGGAGTCGCTGAGGTGAAGATCAAAGACATCACCGTGTTCACAAGATCCCGCTACTGTAGTCTTCATGATTTGCACTCCCCAGATTCACGACGATTGTATTTAAAGTCTATTTTAATATCATCCTGTCATTCATAAGTCTCCCAAGGTACTCTCTTTGCTACGGAGTTTCTGATTACTGTTATATAACCTATGCATTTATGACCTCCCCCGTACGTGCTACATGTCTCCTCCGTCTCTTTGTCACCCTAATAACTGGCGAAAATTACAAGTTATGTTTAAAACGTGGGGAATCACAAATGAAACAGCGAGATAAATAAAATCGCACTTAATATCAGTGTGCCCTTGCGTTGCGTTGGGTGTAGATACAGGATTGAATTTTTTCTTTTGGCTTTATATAAATATACTGAGACCCAGAGTCATTGTTCTACAGAGGTGGTGACGTTTTTCTCTTTAATAGAACCCTGAACTGATTGAAAACTTCACCTTACTGTGGACTGGCTACTGGCTGTACGACAGAGGGGTTGGATTTCGAGTCCCGGTATGGCCAAGAATTTTCTCCACGTCGTCCATACCGGCTCTGGTGCCCACCGATCCTCCTGTCCAATGGGTACCAGCGGCTCTTTCCCCGGGGGTAAAACGGCCCGGGGCGTGAGTCTGACCACTCACCTACAACTGCTGAGGTCGAGATAATGTGGATCTATACATCCACTTCCCACAACTTAACTTTACCTTTTACGTACTAAGCTAAAACTCTGGTTCAGCGAAGTATGCTATTGTGGAAGAGGTGAAAACCTAACTGATTAATTGTTGTTCTATTGTCCAAAAAACAGAAGTACGCCCGGATCTTGGGATGGGATCCGAGCCTGTGTTTATGGTCTCGGGACCAAGCAGAATGGGACGTAACGAGTAAGTTACGTGCTGTGATCCCTGTTGCAGAAGTGGAGAAGGAAAGGTCGGCACTGGAGAACGTTCCGCCTAACATATACGAATCAGTGTGTGTGCCTGACCTTAGCGAGTACCTCGGGGACTATCACTCCCTGGCAGGCGGAGACCAGAAGGTGGCCAGCAGTGGTACAAGTAGTGGCGGTGGTCATCCACCCTCCGCTGTCACCCCTACACCTGCCAGCAACGCGTCTAGTTATCTGCATGATGGTAAGTACCCGTGTCTACATAGTATCTACAGTAGCAATATGTTTGTTTGGTAGTGCTGTCACGGTAATATTTGCTTACAGTAATCAGGAAATTTGAAAATACTGACGAGCACTCTCTTCTGGTATGTGACACTGTATACTCGTGGTATGATAGAAGTTTGCAGTTATTTCGGTGAAACATACTGCCTTCATCTTCAGGGTTTAAGTGTAAGTCCAGCAAGCCAACCGAGGAAGTCTGGTACAGTATGCTTAATTGATAATTAAGTGTATAAGACATCGTTTTCTCAGACGTTCCCTACACTGCTGTTACTCTGGAATTATGAAATGTAATGGGGGCCACGGCCGGTCACGGTAGCCGAGCAGTCTAAGGCATGTATTGTCTTCACTCGCTCTGAAGCCGGGATCGTGGGTTCGAATCCCACACAAGGCATGGATGTTTGGTGTTTATTCTGTGTTTGTGTTGTCCTGTGTTTAGGTAGGGGCCTTGCGACGAACTGATCACTCGTCCAAGGAGTACTACAGTCTGTAAAATGATCATGAAACTGAAAATGAGAGGCCATGGTCCAAGGATCTGTAGAACCAGCGAAATAAAATACGGGCTACCAGATGAAAGCATCGAAAAACCAGTTAATATGCCTTACTGTTACCATGACCAGTAGCATATACGGTTGATACATGTAGGCATGGACACTAGAAATTAATCTAAGGGAACGCTTTTCAAAACGTTCCATGTTCGACCATCACTCAAGAACTGTAAATCGTAATAAGTTCACTCTCGGCCGCAATATCTAACGCACTTGCTGTCTTGGACCGCTGTATACTCGCTTTTCTGTGTCTTATGTTGTCCTTTGTATGTATATGTCTGCGATGAGCCGATCTCGCATCTAGAGAGCCATACAAATTGTCTTGGTGATGGTAATTATTATTATAGCCTTACGTTCTTGGCGGCTGAAGCTTAATCAGTGCTTCAGCTTGAGGGTTAATCCTGAAGATGGCAACTGCAGTGTTTGCCGAAACGATTGGAAACCCTCAACATTCGACGCGGCCTTGTCCCGAAATCCGGAACGACACGTTAATTTTTAATAGTTTAACAATGATCCTGACGTGTTTATTACAATTAGAATTAAGGCTATTAGCAGTCGGGTACACATACACCATAACTCGGTTCTGTCTTGAATTTCTCGTCGCTAACAATTGAAATAGGCATATCCCTTTGCTGGCCAGTGAGGCGCGCTTCACAGTCTGAGAACAGCTACTCTGAAGAATGACGTACCAGATGGCTGATAGTTGAAAGAAATTTGTACATTAATCTAGGATGCTCAGTCTTAAAGGTTTTCCAATTTTGTTTTGAATATATTGTGGTTAAAAAATGCTCTCTCGTTTAGTCCAAATGCCACTGCGCTACAACCCCCCCCCTCCTCCTAGTGATCTGAGTGTGTTCCATGTCTGTATTCACTTAATTTACAATTTGAACTAAATTACAGGATGTATGGTATTATCAGCTGCTCTCTTTGATAGCCGAATAATCTCTTTCTGTACTTTATTAATCCAGAGAATATAGCAGTGGAGTTTCCATTGACCTACAACATTAAAAATTACTGTTCTAGTGAAAAATCGAGTTCACGGTGATAAGATAGTAACATACGTATGCAGATTTCGCTCTTGTAACAGCAGCCATTTTGAGCTTCACCTTAGAACATGCAACAGAGAAATGTTGATTCTATTTCGAACTGGAAATAAGCTATTTTTATTCCTTTGGGACACGGTAAGAGAAATCTTGTTGTTTATGGTGTCTTTTCTGGTTTGTATTCGTCGTTACCACTGTCTCCCCCTATCCACAGCTTGTTCTATACGTAAATTGGTATTGAAATTAGTTAGACAATTATAACTTATCGGGGCAGAAGATATGGAATTACTTAAAATCATATGCACAGAGGATTAACTTCGGAGTACACAAGTTCATTATCCGTGATTATTCTTTTTCTCTCTATCTAGTAATAATAATAATAACAATATAATTAATAACCGAGAACGGCCATAAGACAAACATCAAATAAAATATAGTTCTATGAAATGAATTAATTCATTGAGAAATCACAACCCGTGGTTCTACAGATTCAGTTTAATGACGTCAGTATTTAATCTCGTGATAATCATAATTTAGTGTTCAGTACAGTGCTGAGCCGCAACACCTGGAACTCCTTTGTTCTCGCATTGAGATGCACCATTGTAAGAATTGGCGAATCCAGGAACGTAAAACCAAGTTTCCCTTTTTCTAACAAAGGCAAGCGGATAATTTTTTTGTTGATAGCAATCCGTATGTATAATTAGTAGCCATTGTAGGTTAAACAATTAAAAGAGAGGAGGCTAGTTGTGTTTTACGGTTACATGTTCTGAAAGTTACTTGTTACGTAAATCTACACGTGGAGACGTGTTTGAAGAAGATGGAGGAGCGATTGCATCTCTGTTCTCACAGTGGTATTACGTAACTGGGCTGTGAAAGTTATTTGTAGGCGAAGTTTAATTTCTTAAATGGACCTTCATGGATTGCAATCGAAACCTCCTATCCAGTTCCAGATGCACTGAACTCTAACTGGTATCAAGGCTTCTTGGGGTTTCACATGTTCCCATTTTATCCTCGATGGCGCTTTTGACTTGTTACTGTTTTGGGGAAGTAGAGTTGATAGATTTCTACCTCATTTGCTTTAAGACTTTCTGTTACTGTAGTCGGTATAGCGGCTAGCTACGGGCTGGCCGACCAAGAGGTTATAGTTCGAGTCCCGGTAGTTTCAAGAGTTTTCTCTTCTTCACACCGTCCCAGACAAGTTCTAGGGTCAACCCAACTTCCTATCCAATGAGTACTGGGGACTCTTTCCCCGGGGGTAAAGCGACCGGGGCGTGAAGCTGTTCACTCACCTCCAGCCAGTGCCGAGATCAAGAAAATGTGCATCTATACACCCACTCCCCCATGCGCCTTCATAGTGTAGTGCTTAATTAGTTAAGCGCAGGGACAGCTGTACCTGTTACTAAAACACAGGCTAATTGCAGATGTCAGCACACGCTCAAGCTTCGTATTAACATTCCTGTTTTGCTTTCGAACTGCAGAGTATCGGTTTGTATATCAGTCAGGTTCCTCATTAAGTCAGTTCTGGTGATCATCTGTTGTTCAGTTCACGGTTCTGATGGTTGCTTAACGTAACATAACGAAATGCACCTAGTGACGATCGAAATATACCAAATGGTGCCGTGGACTTGATCATTTTCGTGCGATAAGTTTATGTGACGCGTATCACAGTGGCCATGCGGTCTAAGGAATAACCGTCTTCTCCCTCTCCAACACTGGGATCGTGGGTTCGAATCCCACTCTGTGCATGGATGTCTGTGTGCGTTTATTTTGTGTTCGTGTTCTTCTGTGTATAGGTGCGACGGGCTGATCCTCCTTCCAAGGAGTCCTACCGACTGGATTAAGAAACTGAAAAGGCGGCCAAGGTCCAAAAAGGCTGTAGAGCCAGAGAGAGAGAGAGAAGGGGGGGGCTAGGTTTATGTGACGATTGTGCAGAGCTATATGCGTAGTTTGTTTTAGCTGATTTCGAAATAAGACTCTTTACTAGTATTTTATGACTAATTTATATTCGTTATCTGATATCGTCAGACTTCTTACGCATTTCGATATGAACTTTTGTCTCTTCGTTCTCTGCGAAGTCTCTCTGTCATGAACGGATCTGTAAGATTGAAACTGAACCTTCTGAACATAAGGAAGATGGATTCCTTGTTAATATACCTTGCGTATATGTTTATGTGCTTAAATACAATAGCAGTAAGGCACAACTGAGGACTGGATGGCGGTGAGAGGTTAGGTAGTCGCTTCAGCCGTATTTCTGACGAGAAAGAAGTCCACGACAGCCATTAAATAGTCTCTGGGAGTAATGGGGAAGATAAGATGTAGCCCGTGATAGAATTGTGAGTGCCTGCCGTCCAGCACACTCTGCTAAGTTGGACGCCTTGGCTTACATTGGCCTGCCAATGTGTAGAGATACTTTGCAGACGTTATCGAGTCCTTAAGGCTCTGGATGATACATGTATTATTGCACGAAGTCGACCAGTTATCAGCATGAAATTGGGCAGTAAGCAACTTTCGTCTTCACTTCTGCGTGTTTTATCGTCCATTCTCTTTTCACTTGAATGTTCCCGGCAATCTTATATTCAAGGTTTAACCACAGCAGTTATTGGTAAAGGTAAAGCTGGTCCTGTGTTTCACTAATTAAGCACTACAGCATGAAGACGTAAGGAGAGTGGACATTATATTTATTAATAATATAAACGTACAGTATTGTTGTTTGACCTCGATAAAATAATGAAATAGCACGCGGTAGCGTAATTGGTTGAGGCACTATGCTACAAGCCGGAGGGTCGCGGGTTCAAGTCTCAATGAGGTCATTGGGTTTTTTCCAATTGCCCTAATCCTTCCAGCCGCACTATGGCCCTGGGGTCGACTCAGCCGCCAACAGAAATGAGTACCAGGAATATTCCTGGGAGTAAAGGGCTGACAACCTTATCGCCATCTACGAGCCGATTGTCTAGAAAATGTGGGAACCTCAACATCTCACAACTCTGTGGACCTCGACGACCTGTTACAGGGATTCCTTTACTTTTTCTATATATATTCAGGATATTTCAGTCCTTCGTGTAATTGTTTAACTATCATACTTCTGTGGTGGTCATGTTGCATCTTATCTGTGATAAAGCAACGGATTCTGAATGTAGAACCTGCGGATTCTCGAATCCTTAGGCTTAATTGAAGCCGCCATATTGGTTTGGTTGGTCGAGGTAGACTTACATAAATGATTCCACATGATTAGCGTACCGCACCTCCACGAAAATGTTTATGCGTAAATTGTTTACAGGTTGAAAACGGGGAAGTTTATATAAATTATAGGGGCTACACTGCTCTGTAAGGCTGCTTTTCCCCGAGACTACCATAATGATTGTTATGAATGTGCCATCTCTTAATGTATCGTCTCACAAAGTGGTGGACATGTGGCAGAAGATAGCAAACGCAGAGACATCAGCAGCTGTTCCCTTTAACGAGTAATGATGGACGAAGGGAGCTTCAGGATTGTAATGAGAGTTTGAATTCACTCGGGGGTGTTTCTTATTGAACATTATTTGAAAATTATCGTTGGTTTATTGTCAGCTTTATCATTTGTGTGGGGCATCAGTCCTGGCGTGTTTTTTATTGCTAGTGGGGCGGGATTAAGTCCCTTGTACTGCGACCACTTCTGGCCTATTGTACCAGCCCCAGATGATAGGTGAGGGTGATTGTGGAGCAATTGGTGGAATGAAGATTGGCAGGGGAAATCGAAGTACTTGGAGAAAACCTGCCCCAGCGCCACTTTGCCTACCACAAATCCCACTTGGCCACACCCGAGATCGAACCCGGGCCGCCGCGGTGGGAAGCCAGCGACTAACCGCTTGAGCTGAGGCGGGGCCAGGCCTGGCGTGTTACGAGAAATCATGTGGTCAGTGCACAACAGTATTTCTTTAATACAACAAGTATTTGCGAACATTGGGTTTGCAACACGGGGAAAATATAGTCTTTGAAACTGTGGGAGAAGGCAGTTTGCGGGTACTTTCGTGGAAAACTAATTTTTGTTGTTTTTTTTTCTGAAATGGACTGAGTGTGTGAGATGAACGAACTGATAAAAGAATTCTCGATTTATATCGGCCACTATCAGTTTCTTCCCACACACCTTTCATAGCCATTCGAGCATTTCTCGTACTGCGCTACATAATCTCTGCAGTTGATACAGAATCGTTAAGAAATTTTCTTGAGTTTATTCTATGAGATTTTCATTCCAGGAGCTCACTCACTTCTGGGTTAGTTTTATATCTATGCACTCTCTCATATCACTAATCCAGCACTATTACATTTTTGCACGGTTATCTACCTTTGACATGTGAAATCATTAATTTGTTATCTCATTATTCACTTCAGACGCAGTGGTCACAGGTAAGTTTAAAATACAATTGTTGTGCAACCCTCACGCAACGCCTTTGAGCCATATCGGGTGTGCTGTGGATCGGAAGTTTACGATTCCTGACAGGCACGTCACTGCTGAAAAGTTGGGGGTCAAACCCGTGTCTCCCACTCACATGTGCATGGCCGTTGACGTAACGCTGTTATCTCGTGTCCGGTTGGAGCTGATCTTATGCCGTCACCCAAGGAGGTTTGGCCTGGACGTAGCGTTCCAGATACGGAAGCGTGCTCTTCAGCATAATAGTGAAAGTTCTAGTTGAAGCAGACTTATGGTTCAGTGCCACTACCCCCAACATATGTTCCGTCTTACCGTCAGTAGCTCCGGATTGCTCAGTGTTGTGTGTTGAGCCTGGCTGTCACCTGGGCAGCGATCTTGGTGCAACAGACTGCTCCAGTTTCACTAACAGTCGCTGCCTTAGTTAGCAATCAGATTTGTGTTCAGTTTGAAATAAGCTTCTCTCGGTACCTGTCTGTATGTCGATTGCACAGAACTGTTGTTTTGCCAATGTAATCGGCACTGTGGCTCGTGTACGCAGTTCAAACGTGCGTAATAATTAGGTTGGCTATACTGTGGCCTTGTATCTCAGGCTCAGCTCTAGCCTGGGAAGTTACATGTTTAGTTCTAACCACTTTTTTGTTTGCTTGTTTGTTTTCACGTGTCATTACAGTACTCAGTTAGTGTCCATTAGTGGTGAAACGAGTAACTAGTGTTCTCGAACGTTATCAGAACATATCACTGAAGATTTATTTTACTTTACAGAGAAACGCTAAAGGGACATACAGTATTTCTGCTCTCAATATTACAGTATAGAGACGGAGCGAAAGTTGTCTCTCCCTCGATATCTCGCAGGAAAACAGAGGGAGAATGACACAGACAGCTGGAAAAGGCACAGGATATTATTGTTCGATGACGTCATTGGTGTGATTTCCAAGTGCTGGACATGAGGTCAGAAGTTTGCGGAACAGGCGAGAACAGAGATTATTTTAAATCAGAACTGTGAGCACTGGACAGGAGTGACACACGTCCGTATTTCTTTTCGTACGTACACTCCATATACATATTTACGAGTCGGTTTTGTGTGTACTGTTTTCTTAAGAACTTGTGTGTACTTGGAGCCCATGAATTATATGGGCTGTGGCCTTGTTCTGCAGACACAGCACCAGGAATGATGATTTGGAAAGGTAATGTGTACTAATAAGGGCCATCTTGTAAGTTATAAATTTTCAGTAGAGCATTAGAGGTAACTAAATGTGTTATGTTTGGTTAAGTTGTTACGCTGCATGTTTGGTTTTGTAAAATAAATTTAGTTGCTGTAGGGAGCAGGCCTTGCTAGAGATTCATTTGGACCATGACACAAACCTACATAACAAGGCCTCTACCTAAACACAGGAGAACACAAACACAGAACAAACGCATACACGCCAAACATCCATGCCTTGAGTGGCATTCGAACGCACGATCCGAACGTCCGAGCGAGTGAAGACAGTTCATGCCTTAGACCGTGCTACTACTGCGACCGGCGGAATATGTATAGCACTAAGAAATAAAATNCACGAGACAAGCAAATTTTAAATTTTTAATTTAAAAACTAAAGCCACAAAATTAAAATACGACTACAGCCTATTACACACTACGAGTAAATATACGGATCCTCACTCGCCGAAGCCTGGCGAGCAACTGAAATAGCATGGACGAAGATTTACGAGTAGAAGTAAAAGTCAGACAAGTATCCCGCC
>NW_019725423.1:826161-930038 GCF_002891405.2 Cryptotermes secundus
CCCTTCCAGCCCATTCAGGTCCAAGGCCTCTGATTCAGTTCAGTAATCTTTCTTACACAGACGGTAGGACTCCTTGGACAAGTGACCAGCCCGTCGCAAGGCCTCTACCTAAACACAGGAGAACACAAACACAGAACAAACGCATACACGCCAAACATCCATGCCTTGAGTGGCATTCGAACGCACGATCCGAACGTCCGAGCGAGTGAAGACAGTTCATGCCTTAGACCGTGCTACTACTGCGACCGGCGGAATATGTATAGCACTAAGAAATAAAATAATTAGAATTTGTTCTCAGCGATTAGGTGTGATTTTTCAGCTACGTAGTAAGGAAGGATGGGAAGTCCCATGAATGGTGAACAGGCCCAGATAAGGCCTAAGGATCTGCATGATGATGTTGGCCTCATGAAGGGCACTACATAGAATTGGCCCGCACCGGCAGGAAGCCAATAGCAATTAGCCAGAATATCTGATACCTTTGCCGAGATTCGAACTGGGTTTCACCAGAATACAAGGCTGAAACGTAGGCGCTACACTGTCTGCTCTGTATGAAGAATACAGTGTTATAATTCCCAGTGTGACTCCTGGCAGGTTTCAGTCGTGCTGTTTGGTTTCAGCACTGAGTTATGCGCATGCAAAGTACGTGTAAATTGCTGCAAAACTTCGAAGCCATGAAATATTATACACCAGTTATCACACATATGAGTGACTATAGACGGGGTTTGGATTGGTGACTGGATTTGTTGTACACTTATACACACAACTCGTTACTACAAGAGCACAAGCTAAGTCTCCTCAGTCTGCTTTCAGTAGTCGTTTCCTGGTGACGGATCTTAACAATGGAGATTCTTCAGCTCATGTGCTCACGTCGTTGCCCACTGTCTGATTAAACTTCAAACTCAGAGTTACTTTACGACTGGAGGTTTACCGCAAATCAGTTCGTCATGGTATCAAACCCCATTGAGGTCCACGACCAGAGATTTTATTTTCAACCAAACCCTTTTGGTCATAGTTCTTACGTATGAAATGAATAAATTAATGTACAAGGGGGGGGGGGCTCTTGGCCCTTGTACCGCGACCTCAGTGATCTATTGTGCCTCCACTTCTGATTATCCCCTGAACAATCCAGCACTTCGAATGAAGCGTAGGATTTTGTACGTGAGGACGTCGAAATAGTCACTTGGTTCCATAAAATATTGACCCAAGTGGCGCAGTCTTAAACAAGCTAAGGCCTCACATTCGCACAGGATATGAATGGCTGTTTCATTTTGTTCTTGACATCTCTCGCAAGTGGGACTATCAATTAGTCCCAGTTTGAAGAGGTGTCCTTTAAGGTGGCAGTGTCCTGTAAGTAGTCCCACCACCCGTCGTAGCTGGTTCCTGTTTAACTTCAACAGATCTTTCGCTCTTTTAGCTGAGTGTCCTCGTGTGAGTCCCTTTGCTTGCCTGAGTTTAGTCAAGGATCCACAGTATTTATTGTGATTCATTAGTCCTTACGTAACATCCTCTCTGACGAGAAGATGGGGCTGTCTCTTATGAATATGCTTTGCCCTAACTTGCCTCATTCATCCTCTCTATTGCCGAGGAACGGATCGCATAGAAAACGCCATTTCTAACAGTTTCTCTGTTGTTGCGTGTGGATTCGTTGCCGTGGAATATGTTTTTTTTGCTAAGGCGTTACTCATTAATGGCTCTTTTATATTTGCTTAACTCGCTGTCGTTGCCCAGCAACGTGTCTACATGCTGCAGTATTTTCGGTTCAACTTTAGAAATGTCCGTAGGTAACCTGTATAACACACTTTAATAGAGGTTATCTGAGGACATATTCAAAGTTAAACAGAAGATATAGTAATAAATTATTTAAGCAGATATTTTGTTACTTTGAAGTGTGTATACATTTTTTGGGGTCCCTCTGTATATATACAGATGGCTATTATAAGAGGGTCACATGATAAACCAGTTTAACACTTGCCTTATTATTTCCACCACATCTCATGTAGTAACAGGCCAATAAAAGGCAGCTGCATTGTTTCTCACGGATAAGAGGCACGGAAATATTTTTTCATGGCGCATCATGTTCTTGTACTCATTCACTAAACAAGAAGGGAAAAAGGGAAAAGCAAAGGAACGAATTGACATGAAGGTGATGCAGTTCACAACCTGTGTGCCGGAGCCCAAGGGTCTAGAGTCTGGAAATGATAAAAATGTGCGATGCGCGCGCTCTTCGGTTCCGTATCATGTCCTGGCCTTATGACGTACATGTACGGATACTCGTGTTGGTTAATTTGGAAGAGGGCGGTTGGAGTGGGGGCTGCGTGTGAATACTTGTTCTCGTGAGGAGCTTATTTCCGTGTCAGTAAGTAGTGTCCGTTACGTTGAGATTGTTTACAAACAGCTCTGATTGTGGGTTTCAGTACCTTGAGGCAAATTGTAAGTAATGCCTCAAACGAAATTTCCACGGCTTACTCTTTTTTTTTCCCCCTTGGCACTACAGCCCCAGTGGGCCTAGGCCTACCTCCATGAGCTTCTCCGTCACTAGAATTCTCTCTCTCTCTCCNTTTATTTTACATTCTTAATTCGCAAAATCGACCGATCATTCGATGTTACATAAATCTGTACACTTCAAAAGAAGTCTTAATTATCCTAATAATTAGCCACTCCTGGGCATTATTTATCATACCCGTCTTAGTACTGTATCACGGCAGATACTTTCAGCAGTCACTAAAGCGTCTGTAAACTCTGACTTAATCTGTTCCTCTTTATACCTTACTGTGTCGAGTTTTTTTTTTATCATTTTACAGACGGTAGGGCTCCTAGGACGAGTGATCAGCTCGTCACAAGGCCTCTACCTAAACATAGGACAAAACAAACACAAAATGAACACATACCAGACATCCACGCCTTGTGTGGGATTCGAACCCACGATTCCGGCTTCCAAGTGAGCGAAGACAGTACATGCCTTAGGCCGCTTGGCTGCTCTGACCGGTCGATAAACTCCTAAGGAATATAAATTTAGGAGTTCTGCCGAAAATATGATCTGGAAAATTTGGCCAGATTTATATATTTGAGTGTTAATTGGCCATTCATGTATGCATACCCGAAGTCTAGCCCGCGATGAGATTTGTAGTTTAGTCAGTGTGCAGTTTCCCAGGTGTGTGTACTCATTCATTTAACCTCTTGTCGCGTTCATGATATTTTGAAAGGCATGAAGACAGATGGGAGATTAATATTTGAATTAACCTCAAAGAATAATGTTTGAGGGCGTGAAATGGATTCATCTGGCTTTCGATGAGGACCAGTGGCAGAATCTTGTGAATATGATAATGACCTTTGGTAAAGTTATCCCTAACTAATTAAGCACTACACCATGAAGGTGGATGGGGGAGTGGATGTGTAGCTCCACATTTTTTTGACCTCGGCACTAGTTGAGATGAGTGGTCAGCTTCACCCCTCTGTCGCTTTCCCCCCCCCTCCGGAAGTACCCCCGGTGCCCGTTGGGTAAGAGGCTGGGCGGATCTCAGACCCGGTCCGGACGATGTATAGAAGAGAAAATTCTTGACCCTACTGGGACTCGAACTCGAACTCCTTGACTGTCCAGCCCGTAGCCAGTCGCTATACCGACTGAGTAATCCCGGCTCCCGATAATGACCTTTATATTTCATGAAATACAGGGAACTTCTTTTCTAGCTAAGCTACTATTGAGTTCTGAAGAAGTAATCTGCGTGGGGTTGGTGGACTTTTGTATTTAATATGTTGTCATTAAGGATAAGTAGTACATCCAGACTAGCAATATTTAAGTCTCCACTCATCATCAGAAATCTGTAGCTACCGAAGTACAACTACGTCAGGCATAAAGCCAGCTTGTTCCGTAGGCCTCAAATCGCGAAATGATGATGTCCGTTACACTAGTGAAGATTGGCCAATTTGCATTTTACACAATGTATTGACATTTCGTTATCTATAAATATTTATTGTAAGGTATATAGCACATATATTCTGCTCCACATTAATGAAATATATTTTTAATTTTGAGTGCATAACATTTCATCGTGAATTGTGTAGAAAACATCTACGACGGAAAACTGGTTCAAGTACATAAAGTTCATTTGTTACCGTTAAGTACACAGATGCTGACAGGTAACCCGGGTATAATGCAAAGTCTTTTTCTTGTCAGCATGGAAATACGCGGAGAGGTATATCGTACCAGGGGCCATTGTCATGACTGAAAACCTCAGCAACAGTGTGGGCTCGATACTGGGACACAACTCCGTACACATTACAGAAAACAGCCACCATATAGGGAGCAGTGAAATGTTTGAAAAATGGCACCAAATTAGAGATGGAAGAACAGGAAGGGCATTAGGAAAAAATTAAGTGATGGTGATAACGATGATTTTGATGATGATTGTGATGATGTTGATGACAGTGGTGATAACAGTAGTGGTATTATTATTATTATTATTATAATTATTATTATTATTATTATTATTATTAGTAGTAGTAGTAGTAGTAGTAGTAGTAGTATAAATACACATAATTTGAGTGACAGAAGAAGATTGAGCCACACACATTGGCTGAAAGTCACGAAATTGCTGCGTCACGCAGTTAATGAATTAATAATTGTCATCGTGACAAAAGAGTAATTAGAAACGATTTCTAGATAATTGTAGTAACAGCTTGTATGAATAATAAATGTACGTAAACATCATATGATTTCAGTAAAACAGGGCACAGGTGCCGCCATCATGTGCACTTTAACATGATGGGCCCTCTGCATACGAAAGATTTAAGAATTTCTTGACTTTGTCTTTTGCCGTTATAGACAGGGATTTCAGATTTGCGTACACCCACCACTCGCTTGCAGATAGAAGACTGATCCGAAGTAGCCGACACATAATGACGAAAGGGTGCAGTCCCTACCTAGTGCACACAGTTTCCGCACATGTCCTCTGCACTTTCGTGTTGTGAATTCCCGTTCAATTGTAATGTGCAAATTTTGTAAAGCAGAACAATTCGATACCCTACCGCCTTCGCCAGGTACTTGTTACTCTGTTTACCGTGGTCACCGCATGTCATTAGTGACACTTATTACCCCCCACCAATTACAGATCCTTCCTTTCGCCACATCGCGAATGTGGCGTGTTTTACATTTTCATAACGCCCACATCAAACGAATTAATAAACATCAGGGTCCATCAAGCGCGTACATGTTTTGGCCATAGTGACCATCATCAGAAGGCAAAGCCAACACTATACGGGAAGACATGTTGTTTAAAAGGGATTCCTACCCATATAAATCAAGATAGGTTAAAATACTAATATAATTAAGGAAAGCTATAAAATGATTGACAATATTAGTACAGTTAATTACAAGTCCGATGGTGGCCGCATTTTCTTATGTTGGTATGTAAAATCTCTTCCGTGGTTGGCCTTATGTTCTGTCTGTAGTGTGTGTGTGTGCGTGCGCGCGCGTTTCTGAGGGTCGTGGTAGTCGGTGGGGTGTTTTTTGTTTATATCAGATTTCATGAGAATTATTCCAGCGGTTTTATAGTTGAAGGATGCGGACGGACGGACAGACATGACTATACCCCATATATGCGTTCTTTTCGTGCGCGTTTTACAAAGAACGCACATCAAGAAGGTAAAGTTATTTTTGTAACAGGCCGTGGAAGCCCATAGGGTTGTGAGACGTCAAAGCTCCCACATTTTATAGACGATCGACTCACAGATGGCGGTGAGGTTGTCAGCCTTACGCGCCGGCCACCCTTAACCCCCCCCCAAGGAAGATTTTTGGTACTGATTTATATTAGAGGCTGAGTCGAACCCAGGGCCATAGTGCGGCTGGAAGGATTAGGTCGATTGAAAAATACAATGACTTCATGGGGAATTGACCCCGCAACCTTCCGGCTTGTAGCATAGTGGCCCAACCAACTACGCTACCGCGTGCCCCCCTACAAAGCAGTTTTAACTGTTTGATTCCGTATGGAGGAAATCGCGGAGGATGAACAGTTGCTTATCTACTCGTACACATGTGATGCATTTATTTGTACGGCGCCGTGGCTGTGTTGCAGGTGGCCCTCCATGCTTTCGTTTTCGTGCTAAATAAATATTACAACCCAAATTCAGGAATGCGTAACAATTAGTACTGGATGCACGTAACTCTCTCTTTCTAACTCATGTGTGTGATGTTAAGCAACGAAACCGAGGAAAGTCAGTTCCGTATACAGCGTATAAGTCCGTTAGGTACTGTTTGATACGGGTGTAGGTACCAAGATGAAACTGGAGAGACTAGTCCTATTCGTATGTAGTGCGCCTCGTGAAGACCATGAACACGTAACATACTAGAGCAGACCTGTCATGGGAGAGACTGCCTCCGATCCTTATCAGGGGGGGGGCACAACGACCAACCAGGGATCTTTCGTAAATAAAAATAAAAAGGAAAAAAACACAGTCATTTAATGTGGCCAGTGCGGAACGAACCGCGAACGAAGCGACAGGGCTAACTTCATATGCACTTTGCTTGCTTCGAGATACCCAAGAACAGCATATGTCTTCGAAGTTACAGGAGTGACTGAAGATAAAAAGTTGTTGTACCTTCGTGTATGATTTTGATCTCTGTTGTGCTGAGTTTTGTTTATAAAAATGCCTTCGGCTTGTACATATGTAGGCCCTGGTAACTTAGATGCATTTTTCAGTGGTGGTACACGAAGGGCTGGAATTAAAGCTGGGATGCGGGAACAAGTAATGCATACAGAATTTTGGTGGGGAGGCATCTTGGAGGTAGACGTGAGACGTGGAGACGGCTGTTGTGCAAATAGTTTGGAAGGATCAGAGATGGATTTATCTGGTTCATGATCATGTCCGGTTTCTGGCTTTCCTACTTGTGATGTTGACTCTTTGGGTTCTATTATCGTAGTATTTGTTTTCTGTTCGCGTTCGCAACGGAAGTTACTATAATTCGTGTATTATCCTCTTTCATGTCTCTCCGCCTCTCTATTTTTACCAAAGAACTCCATTGCTATTGACCGAATTGCGAAGATTAGTGGGTTCTGTTATAGATAATAATTAAACAGATCTTCCCACCTGAATTTATTTATGCAGATCCATATAAATGTATATTTAATGAATATGTACTTGATCTCGCTGCTACATCCATTATTTTATTAAAATTCCGTTTCATTCTAAATTATTAATCAGAAGTGGCAAACGGGGAAGAACTCTTAAGCTGTGCGTACATTCCACAACTTGGTTTTAGTTAGGAACAATTCAGCTATGGGCCCTTGGCGAGAAACGCAAGTTCACATATTAATGGACACCAACCTTTCTCAGATCAGTTGGTCAGCTATGTCAATAAGCTATATCGTTCATGGCACGGAAAGTTAAGCGAAGTTTGATAGGGTCTAGTACAGGATTAACAGATTCTGAGTGCTGGACTTTTTTTTTTGCCTTATCTCTGCACGAAATATGGGTATGAAGACATTCTGGATACAGTATTGCAGGAAATGAGTCAACATCACACCTTGTAAGCAGCGCGGATGTAGCTTTGCTCCCTCGTGTCTTCATTTTTACGCTTTCTAACTATTTTTATAATAGGCTGTACCCCTTGTTACGTTCGGTATGTGTTACACAACTCTTCATAATAGACGAAATGTTCCAGTCTTGCGTTTCCGCAAATACTTAGCTCCATCCAGTGGAACGGTAGTGGGGTGTCCATCTCTGAATGCAATGAATGCCGAGTACATTTCTTTAAAAGTATGGACCACGTAAGCGAAAGCACTCACCACATGCGTGCCGTCTGTGCTGAAGAACTGAATTGCTCAAGAGCTGATACATGCTTTCCCTGAAACTGGTACATATAATTATAAATCTTTTTTTTTTCATTGACGCTACAGCCCTCATTTGGGCCTAGGCCTACCTCCGTGAAACACTCCGTTTCACTTCTTTTTTACTAGATCTTAGACATACGGTAGGACTCCTTGGGCGGGCGATCAGCTCGTCGCAAGGCCTCTGCCTGTACACAGACACAGAAAAACGCACACAAACATCCATGCCCTGAGTGGGATTCGAACCCACGATCCCGGCTTCCGAGAGAGCGAAGACAGTGCATGTCTTAGACCGCTCGGCTACCGTGACCGGCGATAAATCTTTTAATCGAGTAAATGACTGGCAGAGTACGCTAGGCTACGTAACTTTTTGGCTAAAGCATGGTACAATGCATGTCTTCGGTGATTATAAATCTGTATTCTGCGTTAACGATGTTTGCATTCAGTTTCTGAAGTACACTAGTTTTTTTTTCTATAGGAAGTAAGTTTAGACATTTTTGCACAGGTTATGAGAGCTAAAGTCATGATAACCGACGTACACACTAGGTATATAAATAAATAAGTAAATAACTGGTTACTTTTTGGCGCAGGGACGTTTTTGAGAAGCTCATAGTTGTTAACATAGTCAAGAATTTACTCTCTCTTTATTTAATCCGAAGGTTCATTAGCACGTTAAGAGCCTGACACTAGTTGAGCATTTTGCATAGGCCCGCGCCCTTCGTGCTCCATGCCATGTCCGTCTTATCCGTCTCCCTAACCACATTTGATGAATCGTGCAAGTTATGGTATTCTTCGTGGTGTAATTTTCAGTTTCCTGTTTTTATCTCTTTGTGCCCAAATATTCTACTCAGCATCGTGTTTCGGAAGATTTAGAGAACTGGATTTGCAGAAGATTTTACTGGTTTAGACCAGTATATGAAGTAGGAAGAGGGAAGTTCATGTGAGGTGAAAATAACAGTTGAATGGCCCAGTGCAAGTAGGATATGGCTCTGCTTTTGCGAAAACAGTCAGAAGCACATCGAAATACTCGATTACAGCCACATCGCGGAGCGGCTCCTTCCTGACTATTCACTTGAGCCTCGCAGTTCTTCCGCCGATACAGAGAACATTTTGGTGTGTACATAAAGTGACGAAAAACTAAATTTCGACCAGAACTGGAGCCACTCAATTTTTGCACTGGATCATTTAAATACGAATACAATCCAAGGAGCAGGAACAGTATAAATGATGGATGGTGATCATAGTGATATTGGTGATAACACTACGAGCATTATGATAATGTGTATGCGGATAACTATGGGAATAATGATGGTTATGATGATAATAATAAAGAATACCGTCTTATGGGATGGAGCGCCGTGTATATCTTGTGTGAACCGATGTTTCGGAGGAACGTATCGCCTCCGCCTTCAGGCTACAATCTGCAGCCACCTGCTCGCGCTGATTCCTAGATCGCGGATTTTTCTAACCTGAAGATAGAGGAGATATGTTCCTCCGAAACGTCGACGCACAATATCTACACGTCGCAACATCCCAGACAACATTCTTCATAGTCACCGATGTGAAAAGCTAAAATCTTACATGATAATAATAATTTACATGCTACATTTCTATAAATTTACGTGTAAGAACGCTCCGTCCATAAATCATTGAAACCCCATTATACCGGTGGAATAAATTTATATGGGCAGTGTGCATACGTCATTTGTCTCCAGGGTGTCAGTCTTCTGCAACCAGCGTAAGATACGAACATATGTCTCTCAGCAGTACTCGTTAGCAACGAGTAGATCCGCTTGCCAGCGCCATATTCCCCGTTTGAACTGATGAGCACAAGCAGCAATGCAAATGCATGTACTTACTCGTACGTTCATTTTGAAACCCTGATGACGCCGGTAAAGAAACCCACACTCTTGTGCGAGCATGTCTCTTTTCCAGGTTTCTTTCCTTTCCTTGTAGCTCAGTAACGTGTTAAAATGGGGGGGGGGATTACTAAATGTGTAAGAGAAAACATGTGTAAGGTAGTGATAAGTAACCTACACACTTCCTTCTGGCGCATGTGCAGATCAGGAAGTCGGTCACATCCGATCGAGTGTGTATGATTTCAATTCCCATATGCTATCTGTTTTGTGACCGCCTCTATGGTCTAGTGGTGAGAGTTCCTGGCTACAGATCCAGAGGTCCGGGTTCGACTCCCGGCGCTACTAGATTTTCTGAGAAGTATTGGGTCTGGAACGGAGTCCACTCAGCCTCGTGAGCATAATTGAGGAGCTGTTTCAAGGAAATAGCGGTTCCGGTCTAGAAAACCGAGATTGAAGGCCGTGGGGATTCGTTGTGCTGACCGCTAAAGTTAGCACTAACTTCGCCGACAAGCGGAGGTCGCTCGGTCAGTATAGTGCGCTTGCGGACTAAAGCCACGAAGTTTATCTGTCTTGTACTCAGTTTTTAGTGGATAATAACAATGTAACAATGAGTATGGAGTTTATATTTGTATGCATCTTGTATACGTAATTAAGCCATAATGGGAAGATCTATCTTGCGTTGTTTGACAAATATTAGAGAAGGTTTGTGCTGTGGATTTAGACTGACAATTCTATAAGCTTTAAATTTTGCGCGTGTTGGTCAAGTATAACCCCTGCTTTACGTGAAACATAAACCTGAACCCCATTACATTTCTTGGAAATGGTTGATCATGTACGTAATTAGTAGATGACATAAGATGTAGGTCTCTTTGTGGCCACATCTGTTCCTTGAAATATTTTTAGTTATAATGAAATTAAATGAGATAGAAGAAGCTTACTCTGTAGGCTACTGTGCGCTATTTTTCGTTTCATTTTTATACTCGGCTTTCCATGTGAAATAGCAGAATTGCAGGAATATCTGCAGTAAATGCACTTCTGGATCAGTGACATGCAATAGTACAAAAGGTAAACGTTTGAAATAAAATATATATATCCACTCTTGGTTTTAGGGGGCACGCGGTAGCATAGCTGGTTAGGCATTATGGTGCAAACCGGAAGGTCGTGGGTTCGAGTCCCGATGATGTTTTTAATTTACCTAATTCTTCAAGCCGCGCTATGACCCTGGGGTCGACTCAGCTTCTAACAGAAATGAGTACCATGAATCTTCCGGGGGTGGGGGGTAAAGGGGGTCAGCGCGTAAGTCTGACAACCTTACCTCCATCTGTGAGCCTATTGTCTAGACAGAATCTGGGAGCCTCCACGTCTCATAACCCTGTGTGCCTTTACGGCCTGTTACAGAGATAGCTTTTACCATGCTTGGTTTTCGTCGGTTGTATGGTCCTAGGCCTCCTTTTTATTCCTCTTAGATCATAGAATGTTAGTCTGATAGCATTACTGAACTGGCAGCATTTGATGTTTTGAAAAAGCCAAATCCGAATACACAGGAATGTGTCCACCAAGGTAAGTGCATCCCCCAGTCAGCTCAAGTACACGAGACATTGAGGCACGCAGCCTCGCATGCCCGGGTAAAACCGTATAATTGAAACCGGAGGTAGGTGGGCGAAGTCTTCCTGTCGCTGGTTTGATGAGTAAGCTCCGGAAGAAATACGGAGATTAAGAAATTCATCTTCTCTGTTTATTGATCACTGCTTCTGTCTCAGCACACAACGTTCAGATTTTTGAAGATTGCTGTTCGTCTGTTTAACGGCTCCTGTTCAACTGCAGAGATTATATAGCGTCCAATTTGGGGGGGGGGGTTGCATAATGAAGATATTCTTAATTTGTACTCTTCACCAAATATTATTCAAAGTGAATAGGCCTATGGCAGTTCTTGTGCTCTCCGACTTTTATAGATTAATTTGCTTCTTCGTGATCTTCCTCATCAATGTTTCCAGTGGTTGTCCTGTGAATTAAGGGTCTCCCTTCCTCTGTGATCGCACAACAGCTTTAGAATGCATATCTGTGCGTTGTGTCACTGTTCTTCCACTTTTCCTCCGTTCTTTGATGTATCTGATTCCATCTGGTCAGCAGCAAGTATTGGAGAATCTTGTCCTTTTCTTACTCTGTTATTTAACAGAATGATGCTCCGTAAATTGGCAACTTCTCTCAAAGCATTTCAGAATGTACGAGTATAGTCATTTCATATCTTATTCGTAGGTTTCGTAATAGTCCATACGCTGATGTCCAGCTTAATTGGAGTATCTTTTCCTTCTGTCACAGATACGAAGTTTCAACTCTTGCGTACTTTTCCACGTTATTTCCTCCTCTCGCTCCCACTTTGGAGAATATCGTGATTTCTCAGTTTAATGATTATTTTTACAGACGGCAGGACTCCTTGAGCAGGTGATCAGTTCGTCGCAAGGCCTCTACCTAAACACAGGACAACGGAAACACAGAATAAACGCACACACACACACACACACTAAACATCAATGCCTTGTGTGGGATTCGAACCCACGATCCCGGCTTCAGAACGAGCGAAGAGAGTACATGCCTTAGACTGCTCGGCTACCGTGACCGGCGTAGTTTTCCATATTATTTTCCCAAAATTTAACCCCTCGGAACAAGAATTATCTTTCAGGCCTTTTCTCCGTCATGCTCAGATGGAAACTGTATTTCCCCCTTTGAAATTAGTATAATGTTCTCGTGGGAAGAGCAAATCCAGTCTTAGCATTATAATGAACTCCACATTAAGTAATTGTAACCCCGCCTCGAAGTGTGTATAATCTTGGCATATATTTATACGTTCGCTCTTCCAAATTCATAAATTTCTAATAATTCCAACCATCCCATCGCTTACAAAAGCTTGGTTGTTAGAATGGCCGCGCCATAGCTCAAGCGGTTAGTCGCTGGCTTCCCACCGCGGCGGCCCGGGTTCGATCCCGGGGTCTGGTCAAGTGGGATTTGTGGTGGACAAAGTGGCGCTGGTGCAGGTTTTCTCCGAGTACTTCGGTTTCCCCTGCCAATCTTCACTCCACAAAATTCTCCATCAAATTTTTCACCCGGGGCAGCAGGCCAGTCAGTGGCCGTCGTGCCGAGTGGACTCAGTTGCAGTCCACCCCACAAGTAGCGAATTAATTAATTATTGGTTGTTAGAGCGTACTTGTTAGCGTCCAGGTTGGCGTCTCTCTGTATCCTGCCTCTTCAGAAATATCTTATATACATATGACAGACACTCTTATGGTACTCCTTCCCACAGTGAATGTTTCGTAACCCCGCATTTGCGTTGGTATCTAATCTGAATGAATGCAGTTAGCTATTTGAATTGTTCTGCCCCGAATTATCAACAATTTCCAGAGAACGTCTGGTGATAGTGTTGTGCTGGTGGTGTGGTGGTTGTGGCACCCTTGATACTGGGTAGCGTGATTATGAGACCAGATGTGGTTTACAGAGAACCAAACTAATTAGTGACACCCCACCGTGGCACTGTCATTTGATATCACCCTGTTATCTTGCGTCGGCATGCACAGTGGTTGGAGTGGAAGACCGACTTAACGCCTAAATTAGAGCGGATGTGAATTGTGACCATGCAACCTATTTTGCTTTGATACCAAGCTTTTCGGATACTCAATCAGTCTGCATGTAGTACGACGTAAGAAATAAAGTGTAAAGCAAAAGAGCATTTTCAGTATTATCCCTTTTGAATTGACAGAGACATGATTATTTGGCTGTTAGTGTTTACACTATGTGACCATAAATTGAAATAAATTTATTAATCCATAAAATGTACTTTTTAAATTTCATTACAAAATAAGAACATGTTAGAATAACATTTGATAACAATAGTACTTTACTTGCAAATCGTCTTCATCATCCCATTTTACATGCTGGACGGCCGAGGGGTCGGAGTTCGAGTCCTGATAGGGGCAGGATTTTTCTCTTCTCCATGACATCAAGACACGGTCCCACCCAGCCTCCTGTCTAATTGGTAACGGGGGCTCTTTCCCTTGGGTAAAGCGGTCCCTACGTCAGCGTTTTTAATTAGTTAGGCACAGGGATAATTTTACATTTACCTTCATCCCATTGGCGTGAAATATTTCTCTGTCTTTATTTCAACTTCTCTTCATGAACTTCAGTAATAGCAGTGTCCAGAGGTACAGCATGTTGTATTATGTTCTTGTCACTTTTTTGTTCAAAGTAGCGACTGATAATTTCAGCACACATTTGAGACTCCGTAGCTACATCGGCTAATGGGTTTGTTCCATAATACGGAAAAATGATTGTCAGTATTCTTCTGACAAGCTGCAGGAAATTGCTTTCTTAAGCTCAGACCTCAGTGTTTTCGCTAACACCCACTGCTCCTTCCCCCATAAAATGATGTACTTCACTAGTAAAAGAGTAGGGTAATTATGAAGTGTTATGTAATGTTATATTCTTCTGACTGTGAACTTAAATAGTCGCGTTGTCGCTGCGGTAGACTGTCTGATTTTGAAATTATACTGACTCTCGTCTGTAGTAACCAATAGGAAACGAATTTTCAGCAATCTCGAAAGAAAATCTGAGGCAGCAGATAGTCTGGCCTGAGTTGTGTGGCGCTTAGACAAATGGAACAGAATTATTTACTTCTGTTTCTTTTCCTGTAGGATTAGAAAAGAGAGCTGTTTTTTGAAATGCGAAACATTCTGACAGATGTCAACCCCTTTTATAATTCTGTATTATCACCACCATTGCATTCTTTTCAGACGGTCGAAAATTAAAGATTTTTAGTGCATTAGTTTCTCTTGCGTGGTTAACCCACATAACGTATAGCTAATCCGAGACAGCTATATAAAGGCGCGTCCACATTGCTCGTGCTCGTGCGACTCGCTATGCTCGCCAGTAATGTCGACGATATAACAACTCACGAGACAGGCAAATTTTAAATTTTTAATTTAAAAACTATAGGCAATAAATTAAAATACGACTACAGCCTATACACACTACGAGTAAATATACGGATCCTCACGCGCCGAAGCCTGGCGAGCAACTGAAGTAGTGTGGACGAAGATTTACGAGCAGAAGTAAAAGCCAGACGAGTCTCCCAACAAGCACGAGCACGAGTAATGTGGACGCGCCTTAAGAGCAACATTACGGTGAGCAGCAGATTCCTACATCATAACCTGTACACCTGAAGAAGGGTCGAAAGTAGAGATACTCTTTTGGTAGTCTTGTTGGGAGCAACACGAGATTGTGTGTGAAATTATGTCCATTTTAAACAAAGTCGCCGAAGTTATCAACTGTGTACTTATTATCCACATTTAATGAATAGATTGTATAATTATTGGAGTTAAATTAAAAAAAAAGTTATCAACGAAATCAGTGAAATGTTGACGAAAGTTGTTTTAGTTATCGCTGGAGCACGCCTACCACGATGCGCAGACGTAGCTAGGCCGCGTGTTCTTCCCGAAAGTAAAATGGAGTAGTGCAGATAATGATGCATCCTATGTTGCCATCAGAGACTCGGTGCATAATTAAGTTGTATCTCAGCGTACAGTTGGCTGACTGCTCATTATTATTCAGACGTATCTACACGATGACGTAGCGCAGTATCTGACGCCTTTTCTACGCGACGAAGCTTAGCGTAGCTCCACATGTTCAATCCAGTGGAGTCGATTTCCGCGCCATCGAAAGCACGAAATGTCTTCGCCCGCTGAAACACTGGGATCTTGTGTTCGAATCGCACTCGAGGTATGGATGTCTGTATGCGTTTATTCTGTGTGTAGGTTGCGGCCTGCGACGTGCTGATCACTAGTCCAAGGAGTCCTGCCGGCTGCCCGTAAGATTAATAATTTCAGAAGTAGTTCTGAATGAGAACTGGCCAGAGGACATAATCCGTCAAAATAGAAGAATATAAGAAATTAACTTCGGGGTTAAGTGTAACTGTGGTAGCGGAACTTGTAGGTTTAGCAGCGCTGATGCCATTGGGTATGCTCCTTAACTACTTCTCACAACGTATCTTTCTAAGGTTCATCGTGATTTTCCCTTCACTCTCTTCCACGGTTTTCCAAATTATATTTCCCAAGATATTTCTGCTCTCTTCCTTTCCGGATTTCCCAACAATATCCCATATGCATTCATTTTCTCCCCTATTCGTGCTACATGCCCTGCCAATCTCATTTCCAGAAAATATCCTCCAGATTTTATCATCAACCTCTTTTGCGTTTATTGGTGTCGTTCCCATGTTGGCCTACATAACTTAAAACTCAAATAATTCAATAAATATAAGCCTCAATTTTAGTTAAGTTATGTGGACTGTCGCTAATTTTGGTTATTTTTTTAGTGTTTATAAATTTAGTTTTGTCTTTATCTCAGGATCTATTTGCTTCTGGGTTAACCTAGTTTCTAACTTGTATACAGGAGAACTTCTGCGTTATTATTTATATGCTAGTGTTAAACAAATCATCAGCATCAACAAGAACTTGATTTACTCCTTTCAGTTCCTGAACCTTTTGATTGTCTTGGACATTTCGTTTGATGCATTCTAGAGTAAAACTGGAAACAGACTCAGATGAAGAATCCTCTTGTTTTAGCCCCCTGTGAACTAAAAAGAGAACCAAATTACCGGTACATCTATTCACGAGCGATGATACGAAAGTTACAGTTCCAGAACTAAATATAGGTATGCTGAAGTCTGGAGTTCATGTATTATACAAATATATTGTTGCGAAGCCTATTGTGGAACATTTAAGAGTGAAAGCCATAATTTTCCCTTTAATTTCGTTCCTGTGCACCACGTGAAGAATAATTTAAACAAATATTTCATATTATAACGAAAAGTTTATTTTGTTTTGTATGTGAGCCATTTTGAGTAAGATTATAAAGCTCAATGCGAGATTCATGTTGAGTTTCCTATCCTGAATAGAATTAATTTCTGCCTCCAGTTTTTGCAGTATATTTATCTGCTCGAATTGCTTTAATTCCCATATACGACTGAATGGTTGACGGCTGTAGTTAATACAATTATGACACCATATTACTGCTGTGTTGCACCCATATACCCCCAATCCATATTTGTGTCGTCTGCTACACTCACCCCGCACCCCTTTCTTGGTTTCTTTATAGACCATAGCATTGAATGCTTTTATTCGTTTCCCTCCCCTGTTAAGTTCTCCATGCCATAAGGGTCGCTAAGTGATGGACGTTTTGTCTGTAGACCTGTGCGGTTATATCTTACTGTGCGCTAAGTCCATGTGACTGAAATACTCGGGTTTATCAGACATTTGTTCCACATCAGTAGATTTCTACTGTATCAATGAAACATATTTGCATGTGCAACCAGTATTTACTAATTTGGGTCCCATTTAGGGCTCACGTCACGTACATGAAGAAGTTTAATCCTTTGCGGATAATCTGTGTGTGTTTGTGTGTCAAAGATCTATGGCCAGGGGCGGGAAGGAAAGGGGAGATAATGAACCCACAAGTTTCCGAACTAGATGGGCCCTGCTGATCCCAGGCTTCTTTCCAGAGTTTGTAATTTTGTTAGTGTCCGTGATTGTTGAGCTCACTTGGGGAGAATGGCTGGAATTCGATCCCCGGCAAGTGTCTCTATCTGTTCTATTGCATCTGTGCCTTCTCCTATCCAATGAGTACTGATAGATCTTTCCTTGGGGTAAAGATGGCAGGAATGTGCAGATATCCGTTCAAGTTCATTTACTGCCTGTGGCAGTTCATAGGTTTTATGACTACATTCCTCATCCTCCCATGACATAATGTTGAAACACAAGGATTCTTTTTACGTGGATGGATATACGTACGTGCTCGCAGGCCCTCTTTCTACATACAGCTGTGAAGAGGTAAGCACGGGAGAACTAGAGGAACAAACAGACAAGGAAACGAAGAAACTGCTCTTAGACCGAAAAGGACTGCTGCCCAATGTGTAGGATAGACCCCCTTCTCTTGAAATATGAGACTGTGTGCTGCAAAGAGCTGTAATACCGATCGACCACTCCTGTAAGTGCACCAACTTTCTTCACTGGTCCTTATACAAGGATTCCTTTTTTGCGCTCCGGAAGTGACGACACGACGAACCCCAGCTGCTGGTAGACGAACACGTGGACCACTCATTCAAACGCACTTCATTCATAGCTGCTCGCTCACATTACTGGAGGGTTGTTTATTCACTCCCTGCTGTGATGGGCTTGATATGAATGCTACCCTCTTTATCACAATCTCAGGCTTTGGAATGTTTTCATTCTTATGAATGTCACCCAGAATTTGATGTCTTCATTTGTTCGTATCGTTTTCAGCAGCTATGAAGTCATTTTGTATGTGGTCTTCAGCGAAGAGATTATTCAGCCGAAAGTAGGACAGACCTCAAAATGTGTTCCTGGTCTTGGTACCGTCCTGTTTCGGGCAGTTAAGGACATTGGTTCGACAGGCGCAGAGAATTTTTGTGTTTATAGCCCTATCGATGTTCACATCTGTTACAAATCTCGCTTGTTAGAAAGGGGAGCTGGATGATTGGATTTATTTCACAAAAAAGATAGACCAAAAACAACAGGAGAATGTTAAATGTTTTAAATATTTGGGTAGCTTGTTAACAGATGATGGAAGGTGTACTAGTGAAATTAAATCCAGGATTGCCATGGCAAAAGCTGCATTTAGCAAGAAGAAGAATCTTTTTACCAGCAAATTGGACTTAAATTTGAGGAAGAAACTAGTGAAATGCTACATTTGGAGCATAGCTCTGTATGGGGCTGAAACATGGACACTTAGGGCAGTAGATCAGAAACATCTGGAAAGTTTCGAAATGTGGTGTTGGAGAAGGATGGAGAAGATCAGTTGGACCGATTATGTGAGAAATGAAGAAGTGTTAATTAGAGTCAGTGAGCAGAGGAATATCCTACACGAAATAAGAAAACGGAAGGCTAATTGGATTGGTCATGTTTTACGCAGAAACTGCCTTCTAAAAGAAGTTATTGAAGGAAAGATAGAGGGGCGGATAGAAGTGACAAGAAGACGAGGAAGAAGACGTAAGAAGATGCTGGATGACCTTGGGGACAGAAGAGGATACTGTCATTTGAAGGAGAAAGCTCTAGATCGCATTAAGTGGAGGAATTGTTTTGGAAGAGACTGTGGACCTGTCGTCTGACAAATTACTGACGATGATGATGATGATGATGATGACGATGACGATGATATAACGACGGTTTCCAGCCTTAAAGGTTTGTGTATAACCTCGAATGATGTGGATGAACGTGTGAATGGCGAGATGGTATGGCTGTCATTGCCTGGGAGACTGAAGAAAACTACGGAAAACGTCAGTCAGGATCATAGCTAAGTAGAACTGAGATTCAGGCTGGGTACATGTCGAACATTAGTCTAAAGGCCGCCACACACGCTCAGTTTTGCTATACGATTTGCATGCGCAGACGGTAAGTCTAAAAGTTGAGACGCACTACTGAGAAGGCTTACACACCGTTCAGTCTTTCTGGCCGTTTTCTGCTCATTCTTCTTCAGTTTTCGAATATAATATAATATAATATATATCTTGCCGGTCACGGTAGCCGAGCGGTCTAAGGCATGCACTGTCTTCGCTCGCTCGGAAGCCAGGATCGTGGGTTCGAATCCCACTCAGGGCATGGATGTTTGTGTGCGTTTTTCTGTGTTTGTCTACAGGTAGAGGCCTTGCGACGAGCTGATCACTCGCCCAAGGAGTCCTACCGTCTGTGTAAGATCTAGAAAAACCGAAGTGAACGGAAGTTCATGGAGGTAGGCCTAGGCCCACTGGGGCTGTAGTGCCAAGGTGAAAAAAGAATATATATATTTTGCAATCGTTTGCATCAAAAAGATCGGAACTATGTCGAAGTGGCCGAGAAATTGCTGATTGAAACAAAATTTTCTCTCTTGCGTCTACAAAGCGAATTGAGTTTAGATCCGGAAGACTGGTTTAAGTATTTAAGGATTGATGAAGCAACATACCTGGAACTTCTTCAGAAAGTCTTTCCACGCATCGAAAAGTCAGACGCACTTATGACAAGAGCAGTTCCTCCACGCGTCTCAGCATTACATTTCGGTTCTTAGCAACGGGCAGGAACTATGAAGATTTAAAGTTTTCTGCTGCGATTTCTCCCCAGGCTTTGGGAGTAGCAATTTCAGAAATGTCAACAGCCATATGTGAGGAACTAACAGAAGAATATTGTAAGACATGAAGAACTTTATTAACAATAACCTGTCATCCAAAATTTGTAAACCTCTCAGTACATGTTTTTCAATACAAAAACATGAAGAAAAATTAACGAACTGGTGTTAGAAATTTGTTGACCTCGGCATTACATGGAGGTGAGTGGTCAGCTTCATGCCCCTGCAGCTTTACCCCTGATACCCGTTATATTTGTGTATAAGGCTGGGTTGGCCCCACAGCAGGAATGGACGTTATGGAGAAGAAAATAATGGTTTCCGAAACAAGTAGTATTGTGTTGTGAACGGAATGCATTGGTAGGCTCTTACTGATGGGATTTGCTCAGCACTGACGCGTCTCACTATCATTGTGGGGGTAACGGTGTTCGGGCCTAGGGGGAGCCAGAACCTTTCCTCTGTCTCAGAATGCGAATGCCGGAGTTGTCATCTGAAGTAGAGCATCCTTTCATCTTACGCGTTACCCTTGCGGTTTGCATGCCCAGTCCACCCAGTGTGGCGTATACTTGTTTCGAAAGCTTGTATCATTAGTAGGTTGTCACGTAATTTTCTTTCAGCAGTTCATATAATCCCTGTCGTACTTGTAATCTGGATTTAATTACTGGATGATAACTATGTATGCATCCCTTAATGGCACCCCAAATGTAGCCTTAATCGATTTTTATGGAAGTGGCTTACGGGTAGATAGACAATGCATAACAGACTGAAGTACTAAGTTGTGATAAATTTGCATTCTCTTTAGATATTTTGTATATTTGAATTAATTTTAGATATGGCGAATGAAAGGTAGATAGTGTGAATATACATAAGTTGTCAGCACATAGCGTGTTTTTATAATAGTGAAACGTAAATTCAAGACGAGAAAAGCAAACATAATTTTAGCGTGGAAACCTGAGTGGAAGAGACCGCTTGGGAGACGTAACTCAATGTGACAGATAATATTAAAATTGATTGTTAAGACGAGGGACATTAACGTGTGTGCTGGATTCATCTGGCTCAGGATAGGGATCAGTAGAAGGCTCTTGTGAGCATTCGATATTCAGTGTCATCTGAGGATGTTACCTGCCGTCCGTGGTATTGATAGTAGAGGAAACGATTGTTTGGGTAGGCTGAGCAGTTGACAGACATCAGCCTCAGATGTGCCCTCACCCCCTTAAATTCCATAGGCGTGTGCAGCAGTGTGGCCTACTTTTCGTGCTGAGCCGAGCATCGAGAAACAGAGTTATTTCCACTGCTGTACAGCAAACTAGTGCTGCAGTATATCAGTTCCCAGAAGTGTCCTCGCACGTGACCCGATTGAATGCTGGAGACCAGTCGCCTGCTTTGAGGAACATGTGTACGTACAGTGCTGGCTCGGATTCGCAAGTCTTTTGACCGGAAGTGAGAGGAGTGGGGTGGGTCATATATACAGACCCTAGCACTTCTTTGTTGGAGTTTCCGGTTGGCGAAGGAAAACTAAACGTCCTCCCCTCCCCCCAAGTCCTCATCATGTTTGTTGACACAGCGGTATGCGGGATTGCCTATACTCGAGGATGACGCGTTAAAATGGTGTCTGAGAGCTGTGCTCCGGTGTAGCCTGAGCTGCAGAGAATAAGGCGAGATGCATAGCCTGGTTTCGCGTGTTGTGTGGCTTACGTGACATGGAATTGAGTAGGCGTGTGTTCGAGAGACACCTAGGTGTGTTCCAGTTTGCCTTCTCTTTCCGGGATTCGAAACCCGACTCTTCTAAGTGATGTTTTTTTTAATTCCTTCCAGTCAAATCCTGAAAATATTGTCTGAAATAGGTCACTGTCGCTACTCCCGCAGTTTATCTTTCGCATACATCGTATTCTGTACTTCTGACCTTCTGCAGCTTATGATTAAAGCGTCCTTCAGTTAACACAATCTGGAGCACTTCCGGCTTATTTTCAGTCACAATCAGTTCTCGGTACAGAGTTGCTGTAGACTTAGAATGTTACACGCATTTGTTTCATGTTGCTTTTCCACGACCCCCCTCTGTCGTCTAGTGGTCAAGAGTTCCTGGCTACAGATCCAGAGTTCCAGAATTCGGTTCCCGGCGCTACCAGATTTTCTGAGAAGTAGTGGCTCTGGAACGGGGTCCACTCAGCCTCTTGAAGATAACTGAGGACTTATTTCAAGGAAATAGCGGCTCCGGTCTAGAAAACCGAGATTATCGGCCGTGGGGATCCGTTGCGCTGACTACGCGACACTCTCTATCCGCAGAAAGTTGGCACTAACTTCGCCGACCAGCGGCGGTCGCTCGGTCGGCATAGTTCGCTTGCGGACTACAGGCCACGGAGTGTTCTTTGCTTTCCCACAAATGTCTGTATGAAATAAAGTTCGAGTACTTGGATTATATATCACAGAATGAGATGCGAAATGATTAGAAAGGGCGAGTAGATAAGAGCCTGAAATAGGCTGTCATGGCCTGGAGAAGCTAAGGTTCTTACTGTCCCGTCTAGAATACACGCACGTATCGGGACAGTTACTGGGTACCAGTCTCTGCGGTCTGGGTCCTTAAACCTACGTTTTACGTATTCCTGAGTTCTGTCCGAGTTCAGTGGTTCTCAGACTTTCGGGTATAGTGCCTGTGAAACACTTCACCAGATGTCTGGATCCCATGGGAGGAAGCAAATTGGGAAATGCACAGTTTATATTTCTAATGTGAATAGCACAATCACCGTTATGTAGGTCTGTTTCATTCATAGAAGCTTATTCTGAGTCCATTCAAAGTATAACTAATAAACGAACACTGCCATGGCATACCTCAGGCAGTTAGTCGCCGGATTCCCACCGCGGCCACCCGGGTTCGAGGCCAGGTCAGGTAATGTGGGATTTATGGTGGACAAAGCGACACTGGGGCAGGTTTTCTCCGAGTATTCGGTTCCCCTGCCAATTCTTATTCCACCGACTGCTTGACATTCTTCATCATTTATGATCCGGCGCTGGTACAGTAGGCCAATTAGTGGCCAACGTACCAAGGGGACTCAGTCTCATCCCACTCAAGGAAGAAAAGAATAAACCTAACATCCAGACACAACAAAGCGAGGGATTGTGTGCCCTTGGCAAGTTGCTTTGGTGCCCCTGAGAGTAACGGTACAAGTTGAAATACTTTGCTCTAACCCTTTAACTCTTCCATGATATGTATACAGTGGCCGTCTTGTAGTGCACTCAATTTCACCTGTTACTTCACGACATGTTTCGGCAACATAGTGCCATCATCACGTGCCCTAATTACGTTAATCTATTGCATTGCTTGCCTTTATATGTCTTTATAAAAGATGATGGCACTATGTTGCCGAAACATGTCGTGAAGTAACAGGTGAAATTGAGTGCACTACAAGACGGCCACTGTATACATATCATGGATGAAAATCAGTGCAACAGGACGCAAAAATACAACAAAACTTTAACTCTTGATTGTCTTTTCTTATATTTTATACTATCGTTGAAGGATGTAGTATGTGTATCTATATAACGACTTCATAATTGCATTTTGAAGGAAGATTTAAGTAGGACATCGTAATTTTATTGCAGGCGACTTGGATTTTGGGGGAAATTTGATTCAGTTTTAATTAGGAACTTGAAGATAAAACTGCTTATATATAGTGTCATACGATACACGTCATCGATGCGAATTAGTGCATTTTGTAACTAGCCAGCTTACAGAGTGCGTTACAAATGTGTTCTGAGAGCAGACGGAAGGTACCTCATTATATCATAGACTGTTATTAAACAATTGGACCTGTATTAAGTAGCTGTAGTTTGTAAAAGGCAAACAAATATAAGAAAGTAGTGACTGTTCTGTGCCAAAATTCCAATTTCTTCCACGAATCAACAGAATAACGATCATAAGGCACGAACGGTTCAGTTCCGGTGTTCCCCTGTCAAGCATGTTTCTGTATTTTCCGCCGAAGTATGGATGGCTGTCACAGCTGTTGCAGCTCACATATTGACACGTGATCATTCGAAGAAATCGACGTGACCGCTACAAATGAAAGCGACGTGATTACTGTGCAGTTTATATCTGATAAATTAGAACAAAAATTACTCCCCCCCCCCTTGGCACTACAGCTCCAGTGGGCCTAGGCCTACCTCCATGAACTTCTCCGTTCACTTCGGTTTTTCTAGATCTTACACATACGGTAGGACTCCTTGGGCGGGTGATCAGCTCGTCGCAAGGCCTCTACCTGTACACAAACACAGAAAAACGCACGCACACCAACTAAACATCCATGCCCTGAGTGGGATTCGAACCCACGATCCCGGTTTCCAAGCGGGCGAAGACAGTACAAACCTTAGACCGCTCGGCTACCGTGACCAGCACAAAAATTACTTAGGAGGTTAATTTTAAGGTTGATTACTGACCTGCATAAATTTTTTTAATTCGCTTAGTTGGGGGTTGAGTCCAACTAGGTCCACTGGGCACGGCGGCCACTGATTGACTTATTGTACCCTGCCCCGTGTGATTAGATGATAGAGAATTGGGTGGAATGAGGATTGGCAGGGGAAAACGAAATACTCGGAGAAACCCGCCCCAGCGCCACTTTGTCCACCACAAATCCCACTTGACCGGACCCGGGATTGAATCCGGGCCGCCGCGATGGGAAGCCAGAGACTAACCGCTTGAGCTATGGCGCGGCCTAAGTTTTAGTAACTGAAAATAGTAAATCCTTGTTGATTCATGTTTGTAAACGGACGAAGACTGTGTTTATATTCCTGTTTATCCTAATTGCATTCACAGTAAACCGCGTACTGCAGCAGATCTGCATTCGTTAGAACAGATACATGTATCCATTTTCGTAATGAAAAATATTCATGAGACCAGTTGAACGAGGGGTCAGCTCGCTGTGACCTCTATTCAGAATTACAATTGTATTCCTTACCCAGAATTTTATGAACTCATAATGTGTATAACAAACTATTTACATTCAAAAACTCCATGGCTTTAGTCCGCAAGCGACCTATACCGACCGAGCGAAGTTAGTGCCAACTTTAGCAGATAGAGGGTGTCGCGTGGTCAGCGCAACGAATACCCACGGCCGTTAATCTCGGTTTTATCAATTGATATAATTTAATGTGGAACATAATTATTAAGTTCGAACAGTAATGGCGTTCTTTACATGTCAGTTTTATAGGATAGGACAGTGCCTCTGGCCGAAGTTGTTTTCTGGTTCGTCACATTCTGATTAAGAAGAGAAGTGAAAGTTTGTTCATCATTATCCAGATAAAACATGCCCTAAGATGAGTTAAAAAAGGTTTGCACGTTTCTGCCATCATATTTAATCTCATATCATTTACTTGTGCAATTTAGTGGAATTGATATAGTTTGCCTTTGTGTGTGAAAATTTGCTGGTCACAGTGGCCACTCTGTCTAAGGCATGAACCGTCTTCGTCCGCTGGAATACTGCGGTCGTGGGTTCGAATCTCACTACAGTATGGATGTCTATATGCTTTTATTCTGTGCTTGTGGTGTTCTGTGTGTAGGTAGAGGTCTTGCGACGGGCTGATGCCCTGCCCAAGGGTGTGTATAGGATAAAATAACTGAGGAAAATGGGCACGGTCCAAAGGGCTAGAGAACCAGAGAGAGAGAGAGAATGTACTTGTATGTGAAAATTTTAATTGACTCTATTGCTGAAAATATAATTTTCGTTTATATCGAGGTTGTGAACATAGATCCAAAGTTACGTATATTTTATAATCATCCTCTGACGTATATAATTCTGACTAATTTTCAAAATATAATTTTTTCTTTTTCATGTCTTTGGCATTACGTTTACACGAAGATGTGATTTATTTAGGCAGTCTGCGGCCAGTGTAACAAATCCAGCAAATTGTGGCTGGAATTAAATTTAAAGACACGAACAGTGACTAACACTCCGTGTTTTGAAAATGTGGCACAGTTCAGATACGTTGGAAACCACAGTAACAAATGAAATTTGATTCAGGACGAAATTAAGAGGAGATTGAACTCGGGTAATGCTTACTACTGTTCAGTCCAGAACCTTTTGTCTTCTCGTGTTCTGTCTAAAAACATAAAAATTAGAATACACAAAACTACAAATTTTGCCTGTGGTTCTGTGTGGGTGTGAAAATTGGCCTCTGACATTAAGGGAGACTGAGGGTGTTTGAGAACAGGGTGTTGAGAATATTTGGACCGAAGAGAGATGAAGTGACAGGATGTTGGAACTTGTACTCTCCTCCAAATATAATTAGAATGATCAAGTCAAGGAGGATGAGATTGGCAGGGCATGTAGCACGAATGGTGGAGAAGAGGAACGTATATAGGATATTTGTGTGAAGGACAGGAGGAAAGATACCACTGGGAAGACCAAGACTTAGGTATGTGGATTACATTGGATCTTAGAGAGACAGGGTGGAATTGTATGGACTGGATTGATCTGGCTTAGGATAGGGACCAGTGGAGGGCTCTTGTGAACACGGTAATGAACCTTCAGGTTCCATAAAATGCTGGGAAGTTCTTGAGTAGCTGCAGAATTGGCGGCTTCTCAAGAAGGGCTCAGCTCCATGAGTGAGGTGCCACATGGCTCCACTGCGATTAGAATTCAGTCGTCTTTTTTTCTTCTACTCCAAGGTGGAGATCCGTGACCTCTGGATTGCCCGTCTCTTGACGTATTAAGAACAGGAAGCTAATGAGTAATATTTTAATTCTGGCAAGGTACTGCCAGGGATGAGACTGTCATCCTAATGTCCCTCCCTCTTCTCCTCACGTAGGTTGGGTTTTACCCACCTCTCTCGTTTCCACCGAGGTCTTCGCGCTTAACCGTGTCGTGTTACGAGTCGTGGGTACCGCTTGGTCACCGTATGGTGTCCACCTTTGAACCTGGTCCCATCTGACAACATTCACCCATGTATACGGAGGCAAGAATCTCAGCTGTTTGCTTTGTGTAATACCATGTTGATTGCCATCGTAACAAAATGCATATCTTGATGCTTCTCTTCCATTGCTTAGGTTATAGCAATTTGCAACTGTCTTAACACCACAGTTTCAAGGCGAGGGATTGTTAGCCGCACTGAAAACTGAAGTACCGCCTTTGTTGCATGGTCGGTACTGATTTTTTTTTCCTTGGCACTACAGCCTCAGTGGGCCTAGGCCTACCTCCATGAACTTCTCCGTTCACTTCGGTTTTTCTAGATCTTACACATTCGGTAGGACTCCTTGGGCGGGTGATCAGCTCGTCGCAAGGCCTCTACCTGTACACAAACACAGAAAAACGCACGCACTCCAACTAAACATCTATGCCCTGAGTGGGATTCGAACCCACGATCCCTGTTTCCAAGCGAACGAAGACAGTACATGCCTTAGACCGCTCGGCTACCGTGACCGGCGGTCGGTACTGATTACTGAGCGTAATACCAGCAGTCTTCCCTACTACAGTCGCAGATTTCTTCCGTTTTTCCAAAAATAGACAGTTTTCGATGAACTACAGTAAATAATTCTGATGCTGTATTGAAGATAATTGCTGTATTCCGTGCTAATACAATTTGACCATCACCTGTGCTGAACTGTCTTATCTCTTGGTACGCTCTCTACCTCTCTTCTTTAGGCCCAACAAGCAAAGGTCTCTCACCCGCAGTTATGCTCGCCCGCATCGTTTGCGTGTCGTAGAAGTTGTCGGTGTGTCGCGGCGAATCACTCTTAATTGACAAGATGGACGACCAGGAGAGCTTTAGACCAATTAAGTTCTACGACAGTCACGCATGCTGGTAGAACGAAATGTGCCGTTCTCTAAATATGGATATTTTACCACTGTCGTCATATTTTGAATGATTCAATTCCGGTTCTCGATTTCTACATCTGTTTTCGCCCTTGCAGTAAGCCTGTTCTTCCGGCCTTATTCACACCATATCTGAAATTTGTGCCTGGGTTGCATTATTTCCTGTGGTAATCAGTCTGACACATTTTCACATTCTGCGATATAAAGAAGTTTCTGCAGTGAATTACAGGATTGGCTAACTAAATTTCGGAGTATAAGAACAGATAAATTTGAAATCTTAGCTTATTTATCCAATTTGATTAAGAGGGTGGTAATGGAGATGTATGTTGGATGTTGAGCCCTAAAACCTAAGTGACATTACCGCCCTTAAAGTCTAGAATCACGTCTGGTTTTAGATGTTTACAGACTCAACATTCCCTCCCTCCTTACCCCATGGGAAGACAGCTCAGCCTGAGCTAAATAATGTCGAACATTTCCTGAATTTAATATAGTTACAATTTTGACATAAATGTAATATTTATTTGATGTCACGTATCACGCTGACTAAGACCCGGGTTTGGATTTATTAACAACCTACAGATCGTAACTACAATTAATTATTGCACTATTGCTGCTTTGCACAATGTAGAATCACGCCACCGGTGTGTCTGCGCTAGTCTTCACGTGTTCATAGCAGTGTCACTGTATCACACACTCCAAATATTACACATAAAGTCTTATAACCACACGTTAAGTGTTCACAGGCCGACATCTAAGTTCTTCTTGAACTACGAACTTCCCGTGACCGTCTCCTCGCTTCCTTGTTCGCGTGTTTCTGCCGCTGTTATTCACTCATAACTGCCCTGAACTGAACTGGTATCTGAATTCACTTCTCTTGTAAGCCCTGTTCACAGACGACGCGCATAAAACGCAGTTCTTCTGTTGCATAGAGTAGTCCACACAGGCAACAAGTTACGTGTTATCTCGTCAGTCCATTGTCGTGCTGACTGTTGCCTAGCAACGAGCTACAAACATTGGTCCTGTTATTGTGCAATGGACCTTCTTTACAGAGCTGTTGCTTGGTAACGCGTTGATTAAATCCTTTACAATTTTGTTTCTCGGTACGGCATCGTTACTGTTAACCAAATAAGCGTAAATGGCGTGTGCTGGATTTAGCCCACACATAGGAGATACGAAATTCGTACAGAGGTGTGTATGACAATGTAAGGGAAGCTGGAAGACCTAGATGCAGATGGGAGACCACTGTTAAAATGAATGTTGAAGAAATAAGATGTGAGGGCGTTGACTGTATTTTAGAAAACAAGGTAGTAAACTGGGCCATCTCTGTAGTCTAATGGTCAGAGTTCCTGCCTACAGATCCAGAGGTCCGGGTTCGATTCATGGCGTTACCAGATTTTCTGAGGAGTAGTGGGTCTGGAACGGGGTCCACACAGCCTCGTGAGGATAATTGAGGAGCTATTTCAAGGCAAGAGAGGCTCAGGTCTAGAAGACCGAAATTAACGGCAGTGGGGATTCGTTGCGCTCACCACGTGACTCCCTCTGTCCGCTATAGTTGGCACTAACTTTGCGGTGGTCGCTCGGTCGGTATAGTTCGCTCGCGGACTGAAAACGCGGAGTTTGATGGTGAAACTGGATTGGAGGCCGAAGGTAGGATCCATTTACAAACTTCAGTGTAGGGTTTCATGAAAGTAAGGACGTGCTTTAACGGGTGAATAATTGTCAGTTGCTGAAGAGCCAGAATATGAAGTGAGACTGTCCGAGTAGGCAGCCAAGTACAAGAATACTCTGCTTCTTGAAGTTTCAGCAAGCGTCTGTTGCATGTTTCAGTTTAAAATTAGATACCCGTGCAATATTGCGCTTAGAGTGTACGGGTGCTTTGTTTTTTTCCCCTCCCAATTAAAAGCGAAGTGAACCAGGTGGTGACTTAGCCATGAGCGATAGGATAACAGCATTATGGCTGTTTGATGAAGCCGCCGCAAAGCGCTGGGAAGCAGGGAGCGCTCTTGTCTCGAACCGCGAGGAGTGCGTTCAGTTGACGAGTGTCTGTGGTGCGCGATGGTCCTGCAGGTGTTGGATCTAGTCAACTCGGCGCACGAGGCCTTCTATGGCGATTGCCCTGCCACTTCGGCGTTCTCCATAGACAGCAGCAGTGTTGCAAATACTTCCACATTGTTGTCAGGTAACATGTAGTCTTCTGTTCTTTCAGTGGGATATTCACCATGAAATCCACACTTCTGGTTACAAGTAATTTTGTTTTTTTATTTACGAAAGAACGTAGCAATATCGCAGATAGCTCACAGTGATAACGGATCTTGTTTACTGCGCTTAGTATATATAGCAGAGCAGTCGCTAATATTTTCATGTTTATGTAAATACAGTTGCGACGGTTGGTTAAAATTGTGTATTATTATTTATTGGATATTAATTTGACAATCCAGTGTTCATATAATAAGCATTACATAGTTTTACAGTTATGGAAACGGTTACAAACTTGGATGGTTACAGAAATATTTTCGAGGTAACTCTCGTATACAAAAATACGTAATGGAAGTTATTTCTTTTGTAAAATATTATCTCTGCAGTTCATTCACTATGGAATCATCTTTCATGGAAATTATACTGCGAGATTTCAACATATTTTCTCTTGTTACATCAACAGTTTTAATTGAGAAAAATAATTTTGTCTCAGTTTTAATTGAGAAAAATAATTTTGTCTCAGAATTACTTGGGTTTTAGATTTTTTTCCATTGTCCAGTGATTGAGGTTAGTTCTTTCTAAGGGACCCAACATAGTAGGTGTCCCCCCTCACCTGATGACGGAAACAGATCCAGTATCCCAAACGTTGTAGTTTCTAGAATACAGGACGATAGACGAAGTCCAAAACCCCAGTAATTCTGAGTATTATGCACCATCGTCAGGACCCTTTTTAGAGTCCTCATGTTTGTGTGCCCCGTTGAAGACATTTTGAATTACCAAAGCTTGTTTTTGCCATTGTTTCAAAACATCTCGGCAACTACGTTCTAATCAATTAATAGACAACCCAATATTTCGGTGTTACGTACACAAAAACTGTGTCTACAGTTAGTCCTTCACCTTCAGCCACATAGCACAGAAACAAAGGGTAGTCAGAACTGCATCAGAATGTGTAGGAATTTTAAGGTTTGGATGTCTATCATAAATTAGGCCAGAAGTGGCGACATATTGCGACAAGACTTCCTGTAGATCTGCGGTTCTTTATCTTACGGGTTTTTGAGCGGAAGTTTACCAAAACTTCCTGCGTGTGGCGTGTTTGTGGCTCAGCACGTATCTCGTCACAACTTGCTGATATATCGCAGCCGACATTTGAGGTGTTCGTGAAAATCGACTTTCGTAGGTCTGCGGGGATCGAAATTATTTTACTGAGACGTGTTCTATAGCTACATATATAATTCGTCATGATGATAGTGGTCTTCATCTGCACCATCATCAATGCCATCCCTCATATTATTAATTTTTTCTGTATTACGCAGTGTCTGGTTAATAAGTAGGGGCACGCTGTAGCGTATTTGGTTGAGGCACTATGCTACAAGCCGGGAGGTCGCGGGTTTGAGTCTCGATGAGGCGGATTTTTTTCAATTTACCTAATCCATCCAGTCGCACAATGACCCTAGGGTGGACTCAGCCTGTAACAGAAATGGGTACCAGGAAAGGATGGCCGGTTCGTAAGGCTGACAAACTCACCGCCATCTGTGAGCCAATTGTCTACGGAAAATGTGGGGGCTTCGACATCTCACAACCTTATGGTCCTCCACAGCCTGTTACAGGAAAAGCTTTACCTTTTTTCACCTCGTTAATAACTAGATTAATGATTAAAATGACTCGAGGAGTAAGTGACAATGCGAATTGAAACCATTCCATGTCAGATTTATTATCGTTTCTAAAATTTTTGCTGGAAAACCTTATAAAATGTGTCTGCATATTTCTCTCTCTCTCTCGATTTTGCTTGTTATAAATTGTTGTCATCCTTGTCATAAGTGTACAGCAAGTAGTTAGCACTCCTGCTCTGTATATGTAGGCAAGGCATACCTGCTTCAAATCCCGGCTGGGTCTGTCTGTTCCGACTGAATTTTTCGATTTCTTCTTAATTTGTAAAATTAAAATAGCTTAGAATCAGAGTATAGCTTACATAAATCCACATTGAAACATTCCTATAGTATATTCACTGATTCTCTAAACCAGTCACCGAATTACGGGCACGAACATATAGAAATTGGTGACGTGGCTTAAAGAAAGAGGGGAAGGGGAAGTCCCTTCACTTTATTTGTGCGCATGCGTTTTCCTCATTAGAAGTCAGCACTCTTTAAGATTATTGTTTTCCGGAGCTTGAAATAAAAATCCGTTTCGAAATAATGAATGTTTGAGATAATCTTCGATGCTTTTTATGAAGACGAGGTAATTCTCGGAAGTGCGATTGCAAGAATGGGGTTATTTAAGCCCTCTTGCCCGTGAAATGGTCCAGCAGTTTCGGCTCCTTCTCCACCTCACCCCTCGCCAACAATCCCAAGCACGTATGAAAATCAGTACGCCGCTCCTTTCGCGCCACGGACCCACAAAACGTTATTTTTAGATATAGCCTGTAACATACTTTATGGCGCACTGTTCTTTGATGTTAATATTTTCTGAAAATTTATTCGTTTTTCAAATTTTATGGAGATTCAAACGGCATTTGTATAAAAGTATCGTGAATTTATAGTTAAGCTGGCTTTGCGTCTCTTGCGTAATTGGAGGCTAGTGACAAGTATGACAAATCACAAACCATGCTAGATTTGCGTCATTGAGGAAACGTTTATTCATGATCGGTTACTGAAACAGTGGGGTTAATACTTAATATTATAGTAGTAATTAAATTCAGTTCTCTCTTATTAATGTGCCGGCTCATCAGCCAGTTACAGAAACAGAATAATAATGCCAGTCGTATATCACATAACGGCTGTCCCCCTACAGACTGAAGTTACCGGTATGCCCCGTGCCTAATTCTGCAGTCGCCTGATCAGACAGCTAAATTAATCTCATGATAGTGATGATTAGGTTATAATGATAGTAATAGCATAAATACAATACTGTTATAACTTGCCACCATCTTTGAGCCGATTATCTAGAGAAAATGTGGGAGCGTCGACGTCCCACCACCCCGTGGGCCTTCACCGCCTCTTACGGGGATACTTTACTTTTTTACAAAACTGTTATTTTTCATTTTGAGAATGCTATTGCTGTCACGATATTCGACTTCCAAGTAGTGTCTCAGTTTGCGTTCTTTAGGTCTGCATTCATTAGTGTTACATATTTTGGGTTCAGATAGGAGAGAGAGTGATAGAATCCAACTAAGGGACGGAAAGGAGCAAGAAATACAAATAGGGTCCGTGTCCCACATTACTGCAGAGCCCCCTCACCTTTCGTAAGTTGGTGGTTTAACGACGATGTCAGTATTAAGGTTATGTAGCGTCGATGTTTGGGTTATTATTTAATGTTAGGCGGTTGGCGGGAGGAGAATTGGCATGGGAAACCGAAGTACTCGGAGAAATCCCGCTCCACTGTCGCTTTGTTTGCCACAAATCCAACGGGACCTGACTCGACATCGAGCTGGAGTCGCAATGGGAAGCCAGCGTCTGACGGCCTAAACTGTTGCTTGGTCCCTCACACCCAGATATTACAGCCTTTCATTTCAGAATAAACTTGTATTTCGATGGTGGTTTTGATGATGTACCGGATGATTGAGTGGTTCAGTGCAAGGGAAACAGTAGAATTCCACGGAAGTGGAACCGGGTCCGTTGGATAACGTGATTGTGTCCTTTTTATGAAATCCAAAAATGTACAGTTTTATAAACTTGTTTTAAAACATTGGCGTTTGATGTTAATGGCGAATTCATGACGATCTGGAATATGTGTTGTACAGTAAAGGAAGTGCTGTTTCGGAAACTGATGGAGGTAGCTGTACGTAGAGTTTGTATGGACAAAGACAGAACTGAGGATGGACGAAGGCAGGAAAACTGAATTTACAGGCCTTGAGTAGTGCCTGCATGCTGACCACTTGAACCCACATATACTGCTGCCACATAAGAAACAAAATCTCTTAACTTGTTTCCCTCCCCAAGAAATTCCCCGCCGTTTATGAAACTCAAAATTTCGTTGTCGCGTTCGCAAGATTCTGTCGATGGGCCCTGTGTTGAGGCAGTAGGATCCAGTCCACGCTTTACCAACCCGTTTCTTTAAGATAAATTTTATTATAGTCCTCCACCCAGTATTAAGTCTCTCAGGTCTTGCGACTGAAGTAACCTTCCTCATTTTCTCTATACGTAGTATATGTCACTTCCATTTAATTTTCAGTCCTGGAGCCCAGATGTAAGACGAGCAGCATCTTATGAAGCTCCTGTCTATGCTATTTTCTCCATCTTCCTGGCACTTTTCTTAGGTCCAGATATTCTCATCACTTCATCCTGAACATCCACAGTTGTTCTTTCATTCGTGTGCGTTACGTAGCTGATGGTGTTTACGAACTAACAGTGTCAAGTTGCGGACTGAAACAGTGGCCATGAGAGACCTCGTGGCCTGCCCCAAATCAACGTGACTGCAGAGAAGGAAGGTTTTATAACTTTGAAACAGTAATAGTAAGAACATAACTTGTCCCTACCACTTCACCATTCCATCTCTGCATATTCTGACCTTGTGATGAGATGTTACAGGCTAGCTTCACGCTACGTCAACTTATCTCCTGAAAAGATTTCCCAGTTACCCACTGGATAGTTGTGTATGTTGGATGTAATGGCGAATAAGGAATTGCCTCTAGCCCCTGGTTATGGAACGGCAATGATCTGGTCGGTAGCTAATCAGGAGATCCTTCTTCTTAGATGTAACTCCGTGAAAGTCTCTTGAAGGTGACGGACAACACTGTTTATATGCCAGAAGGTGGAACTCTTCATAACTACTGCTGTGAGAACGTCAGATCTTACGGTAGCTTATAAGTTTCCTACTCAAACCAGAATCGTAGGTCTAGTTTAAAGTGAAATGTCTGAAGAACTGCGCATTGAACGGCAGCAGGTTGGGTAGCATAAGTCTTGGATACCAGCGTCACGAAATGTTGGTCGGCTCTCACTTTGTGTGCAGGACACGGCGCGTGAAGTCGACCGGCCGGCCGGTCGGCAGCTGGGCACCGAACGGTACGCCCGCACCTGTTGATCAGCTCGCGCCATTGTTGCCACGCACCTGCTGCTCTACGTGGTTTTACCTGTCACTCCGACTCGAGAATAACGCATTACTGCTAGCCTTGCGGATACAGTGATGCATGACTATGGATTTTGAATCGCGTAGGAAGTTGTGTGGTGTAAATGAGAAATCAATACAAAGTTTTTGTCCGAAAGCCTTAAGGAAAGAGACCAGTACGTGACGTCAGTGGAGACGGCAGGGTAACACTACAAGAAGTTCGAGGAATGGGCGTATGGCTGCTACTTCCCTTCACATGCTTTAGTCTGTTTTGGGAGAGCAGTGATTACTACCCTATAATGTAATGACCATATTTGCATAATTTCACTAGGTTTCCAATATGTTAAAGTTGTCAGACATAACATTAATTTTATTTCCATCGTCTCATGTCATATGTAACATCTAAAATATGTTTCAGTCGCAATTTGCAGGTACGTTTCTAATGCATCTCCAAATAAAATTTCACAAGCCTAGTTGCAGTGTTTCGTTAATTATGACCACAGAACTGGAAACTAATTATAGATTTCACGCGCCAACCATATTGTTTTATGTAGTACAGAATTTTACGTTAACTAAACTTGCAAGAACCTATATATTTTTGAAATATATTACCACACGAAGTTTCAGGACCCAGCATTGAGAGACGTATAGACCTACTGTGCCGATCACAGTGGCCGCGAGGTGTAAAGCATGAACTGTCGTCACTCGCTTAAACACTGGAATCCTGGGTTCGAATCCCACTCAAGGCATGGATATCTATGTGCGTATATCATGTGTTTGTATTGTTCTGTGTGTAGGTTACGGGCTGATCCCCCGTCCGTGGAGTCCTACCGACTGTATAGATTAAGAAGCTGAAAAAGCGGCCAAGGTCCAACAAAGGACAGTAGAGCCACAGACAGAGAGAGACGTCCCTGCTGTAGCATCTCAGTCGCGCTGGTGTCGCTCTCACCTCAAGATCGCATTATGGATGGCAGGAAATTAAGAGTACCCAGGTTCGGTGGCTTCTGTTGGCATGATGTTCGTGTCAGGTTTCGTGCAAATAAGTGACGCTAGCCACAAGTTAACAGAGAGAAACTGAGACGCGCAGATGGTGCCAGAAATCTGTCTTCCGTTATGAAATAAGGAAATCTGCCTATAAACAGATTTTCGGAATTGCGGTGTTCGTCGTGTGCTTGTTTCAGTTGCTTCATTGTAGGCTCCAGTGAACACAGGTTTGTTAGTTTATTGAAGCTTTCAAGGTTACGGAAGCCGCTTCCCAGCGGCAGGGGCATTCCAGTTAGGCACATTGAAGTACCGGGTGTGGTTAGAGCCCATTGCGTCGGACAGTGTTGTTGATTGATGCGGTGGAAAGGTGAGAGACGATTGTGATCATTTTGAAATAGCAGCTCCGGACTTTACAGAACGTACGAGAAGAGCTTCGAAACGGAAATTTGCAGTAGATATGCCTGTCACAGACTGTTTGTCCGTACACAGATTCGTTGATATACACCACCAGCGCCACATCCCGGTATGGGACCCGAACTTGAGCTCTTTTAATCCAGATTTGAAGCCTGGACCTCCCGTATACGATCTCTCGAACGCTACGTTCGGTCCTGGCCATATTTCGCGGTATACAGAACCATCTCCAAGATGGTTATTTTGTTTTCAGTTTGTAAGGAGTGGACATCGTGGGCTCTTAGAAACGAGGGCTAAGTTCTGAAAGTATAGATCACTTGTACTCATTTGGTAGGATTCATTGGAAGGGGATTATCCCATCGCAAGACTCTTCTACCTGTTCAGTGCCTGTCGCAGACAGTAGACGTGGCTGTTGTGAGCAATTTCGTAAAGGGCAAGAAGTTGGTCAGCATCACGCCCCGGTCGCTTTTAAAGAACCCTCGGTACCCATTGGATAGGAGACTGTGTGGGCCCCAGAACCGGTCTGGACACTATGGAGAAAAGTCTCTTGCCATTGCAGGTCATCCAGTCCGTAGGCCCTTACCATACCATCTGAGCTATCCCGACTCCCAGTTACTCATTTTTTCATAGTTTAATTAACTACGCATTATCAGCTAACGATAGGCCGTGTGTTGAATGGCAAAATGAGTGTGTTTGCTCAGTGCGAAAGGTTACAGGAGGAAGCGGCGGTGGCAGAGTGTGTTAAGGTAGCCCGCAGGGCCTCAGTAAAGCAACAGAAATCACCATCGGAATAGATAGAGCATCGAAGTTGAGACTGTTATTACGACCTTTTTTTTTTCTTCCTTGGCACTACAGCCCCAGTGGGCCTAGGCCTACCTCCATGAACTTCTCCCTTCACTTCGGATTTTCTAGATCTTACACATTCGGTAGGACTCCTTGGGCGGGTGATCAGCTCGTCGGAAGGCCTCTACCTCTACACAAACACAGAAAAACGCACACACAAACTAAACATTCATGCCCTGATTGGGATTCGAACCCACGATCCCGGTTTCCAAGCGAGCGAACACAGTACATGCCTTAGACCGCTCGGCTACCGTGACCGGCGTTATTACGACTTAGAAATAGTAAAACTAACTATTAGGCCTGTATAATATTAAAAGTTTTCGCAGCAAATAAATGCGCTAAAATCTCCTATCAGCCACATCAGTGTTAAGTTAAGATCAGAGTTTCGGAGATTTTAACCGATTCCATCATCAGGATCTGTGTCGTCCGTAATGGTGGAGGCGGAAACGGTCTCTCAAACGTTGATTTGTAACTGAACATTGACATGGCTGATCTCTCGAGATGATTTTAATGCTTGTCTCATTATTGTCGTCCTCAAGTCAAGCCGATAAGTTTGTGTTCTCAACGTTTCAGTTGTTTAATTTCGGAGATGTTATATGAAAGAAGATGAACTACGTTTTATTACAAAGATTAAGAGTTAATATATCCAGTTGAAATAATTACGAAACTTTCCACTTTCGAGTACGTTTCGTCATTTCGACGTTTCAGTAGAGCTGAATTCCGCACACTCTGCAGCGCCGTAAGGGCCCCCATACACACACAGTTTGGCCTCCAGTTCGGCCTGAACAGTTGAAGACTGAAAGGCAAAACTGACGTGTGTGGTGCGGCCGGCCGGCCAATCGTTTGGACTGCTGGCCTGTGGAAAACCCGTCAGTCCGTCAGTTCTGCCTGCAGGACCGTAGCACGTGACGTGTGTGACAACATTATAGGCTGGAAGACCGTGATTGTGGCATGAAGCCTGCCGCTTTATCTGCGCGTGTATGGGGAGGAAAGGGAAGGGGTAAACTGTCACAGTTTTGCCTGTAAGGTCGATCGGAAGGCCAAACTGTGTGTATAGGGGGCCTAAGAGACATTCGCGTTGTTGTGCGCCCTTCTTCCAGGAAATGCAAAGCTCCGACTGTTAAACTTGCGCGGATTGGATTAGCGGATCTTCCGTGCCTCTGGAATCGGATAAGAGCGGAGGCAGGCGCCGAATATCCGGCTCTGCTTGCGTCCTGCCTGCATGTAAATCTAATACCAGCCAATCTGATTGCAGGCGTTCCCTACCGTGTCTTCTCGAATCGCTCTGCTATCGTCACTTGTTATTCGGTTTGCGAATACGGTTTGCCTGTACGTAGCTTCAGAATGTTATTCTGTTCCGTCTCTTCCCTCGTTGGATTGCAGGAAGTCAGGAATGTACTTTGCAGTGGATGAACGATTCTTGTGCAGATTCTAAATGTCTGTCGGGCTGTTACTGTTGGCGTGTGTCAGTGCCAGTTCAGTATATACAGGGATCTAGTTAAAAAAATAATAACTCCGTGTCCTGTAGTCCGCAAGCGAACTACGATATACCGACCGAGCGACCCCCGCTTGTCGTCGAAGTTAGTGCCAACGTTTGCGGATAGAGGGTGTCGCGTGGTCAGCGTAATGGATCCCCACCGCCGTTAATTTCGGTTTTCTAGACCGGAGCCCCTATTTCCTTAAAAGTAGCTCCTCAGTTATCCTCTCGAGGCTGAGTGGACCCTGTTCCAGACCCACTACTTCTCAGAAAATGTGGTAGCGCCTGGAATCGAACCCGGGACCTCAGGATCTGTAGCCAGGAACTCTGACCACAGAGGCGGTCACAATAATAATAATACAAAGTAGTTAAAGGTAAAGTTCTCCCGTGCTTAATTCAGCAGTGCGCTATGAAAAGATGAAATTGGGGGTTGGGGGGTGGAAGTATACAGTCATGAATTCTTAATCTCGACACCAGATGGGCGAATGGTCACTTTCCCTCTCCAGCATCTTAACCCATGGGGACAGAGGTCCCGTTACCCACAAGTCAAGAGATTGGGTGAACGCCAGAAGAAATCTCTTTCGCTGTCGGGTATCGAGCCCCCGCCGTCCAACATGTAGCTTATTCACTATGCAGAGTTGCGTCTCCAAATGCTGCTACTACTGCTGCTGATGGCAGCGCCAACATTAATGACACTAAGAAAATATTTAATATTGAGGGTAGCAGTAAGCAATGATCTTACAGGTGGGCACGTTTTGTTAGTGACTAAAGTCCATGTACTTGAATTGATCGCTTTGCCGTGAAGACGTACATGAGAGTGGATGTATAGCTCACGCATTGCTAACCCCTGCACTAAATGGAGGTTACCCTAGATTACAGAGAGTTCCGGATGCCAGTTGGATAGGAAGTTTGGGTAGTACCCATTGCCTGGCCATAGAGCCCCGTAGTCTGTTGACTGAGGTACCCCAGCATTCGGGTCTGTTGAGCTTTAGTTTGGTTTATAGGCCTGTTTTTGTAAACAGAATGGCAATGTAGTATTTTTTTACTCTGAATTTATTTTTATTATTTAATTTGTTTACATAACACGCTAGATTATTTATAAACTTACTGGGCATACTCTTCTTTGTTAAACAAAATTAATTTTCCCAGACTATTTCATATTTGGCTGGTCACAGTAGCCGAGATGTCTAGGGCATGTACTGTCTTCGCTCGCTCGGAGGCGGGAATCGTGGGTTCGAATCCCACACAAGACATGGATGTTTGATGTGTGTATGTGTTTATTCTGTGTTTGTGTTGTTCTCTGTTTAGGTAGAGGCCTTGCGGCGAGCTTATCACTCGTCCAAGGAGTCCTACCGTCTCTAAAATGAACAAAATAAAAAGAAACAACCTCGACACCGAAAGGTATAAGAGGAACGGATTAAGAAGGAAAGAAAAACATCATATTTGACATACTGTAGTAACCTGCGTCGTAATTAGCGCCAGTTTTTAAATAGTAGGTAAGTATATAGTTTCAACCAGACATAAACTAGTTTACCTCTGTTTCACTAACCAGTGTCTTCAGTAGTTCCATTTTCTTTGTTCATGAAATTTCTTATCGACAAATGTTACAGTACAAATGCATTACAGCACGTATTGTAAGTGGAGCAGACTGATATGGAAAATTTGATAATATGCATATTGAAAATAAACCGTTTTAACTGAGTTGTCCTTGAGTGACATTCCGCTTACACTGAGCTCTGTGTGAGAAAATGCTGATAACACATTAAAGAGCACAATTTTTTAAGTTGTCGTTTATCGGTTGGTCGCTTTGTTTCCTAGTCCATGGGACTTTGCACATGTTAGCGTCCTAATAAGAAAAAAAAATACTTTTCTCGGATGACTGTACAAGTTTTCTTAATTTAAATTTCGTAAGGGCGTTTCCTCGACGCGTGATGTTTTTCTTTTTAACTGGCACTACAGCCCCCAGTGGGCCTAGGCCTACCTCCATGAACTTCTCCGTTCACTTCCGTTTTTCTCGATCTTACACATTCGGTACGACTCCTTGGGTGGGTGATCAGCTCGTCGCAAGGCCTCTACCTGTAGACAAACACAGAAAAACGCACACCAACTAAACATCCAAGCCCTGAGTGGGATTCGAACCCACGATCCCGGCTTCCGAGCGAGCGAAGACAGTGCATGCCTTAGACCGCTCGGCTACCGTGACCGGCCGATGCGTGATTTAGGCCTATGTATTGTACCCACACGGTTCTACAATTTGATACTTTTTTTATTAATTAGTGCATCGGTGAAGGTGAATGCTCCTTGGCATTAAATTAAGAAGGGTTCTAGACTGCACATCACAGTCTGTACATTTCTGAACATTTCTGGAGAACTTACTAGGCCGGCCTTTTGAAATATGTCTGTAAATTACGTGTAGATTTAGATTAACCAGATCAGCGTGATTCTTTCTCTTCTGCGGCCTATGAAATATAACTGTGTTTGAAGTTACTTTTATTTATCCCGGTAGATGTTAAGAGGGCGTTGATTTTAAGCAGATAATTTCCATTGTTTTAATATTTTATTCAACCATTCGGAAAATAAACAAGAATACATTTTCGCAGGTCATATTATCCTGCGTCCGTTGACCTAAATTTTATGCCAGTGACCGAGTATCACCCATTCGTTCTTAACCAAAATCAAACGAACGGTGTACACCGCTAACGTCTGCTTCTGCTCTGGGAAGACTGTCGGGATGCAGTCAGCTATTTCCACACGTGCATGGGCGCCGGCAAGGGGGGCAGTTCCAGCATTTGTCCCTGGATTTAAAAGACAAAAAAATTTACAAAGAAGGAAATATACCAACAATTAAAAAATAGTTTTCTTAAACGGTTCCTCTATGCTGACTGTAATCAAATATTGTGACTGACCTCTCTTGGAATACTGACCCCCCCTTCCACCGGAATAACGTCACACATATATCTGCCGGTAAATAAAGCAGTGCTTTGTAAGTTTTGAGGTTTTCACGGCGATGACTATGAAGAAAGTCGTCTTCTGGGTTTTTGCGCCGTGTATTCTACTGCTACTGCCTTCTGCATTCACAAGCCATTCACCTGCTCTGAAGATGGAGGCGATACGTTCCTCCGAAACGTCAGCCAAAACGAAGAATACACGGCGCCAAAACCCAGAAGACGACTTTCTTCAAAGCAGTGCTTTATTTGCGTTTTATTTTTGTATAAGAAGAAGTCTTGAATCTGTCCACAGTTGGTTATGGGAGCTACTGGAATTGCATAGCTCAAAAAATTATAGGAAAACCAGCAGAAAAAGGAAACTGACTTCATTGAGCTGAGCTCATCTTGAGAAATCGCTAGTTGTGTAGCTGCTCAAGAACTTCATAGCATTTTATTGAAGTCGAAGGTTCATTATCGTGTTTGCAAGAGCCCTCCATTGATCCCTATCCTCAGCCACATCAATCCAATCCGTCCCATCCCTAAGATCCATTTTAGGTGGGTCCTTTGTCGCCACGGCATGGAACGTCCTCAGGTTGCGAATGGAGGAGACGGCCTCCAGGTATGGAGGGTAGTTGCAAATACGTGTATATTGAATAAAGATTCGCGGGCAGCCGACATGGGGTGGTACTCCAGCTTGGGTGTTTGCGCGTGCGGCTAACAGCTCCTCAGCTTAAGAAATACGCTTGTTACGAAATGTCATAAAGGACCTTGGATTTGGACGGGATTCTTTGGATAAACGACCTAAGTAGAAAAGGGAATACTTGGAAAAACCAAGGACTGCGTGGTATGATATTAAAACTAATCTTAAAGAAATGGGATGTGAGGATATGGGCTGTGTGCATGTGGCTCGAGGCATAGTTACGGTGATGGAGCTAGACAAGATACGGGAAATTTCTTGACTACCAGAAGTCCAGTAAGGTTCACAAGAAAAATCCTTCTCCATGGCGTTTGTTATAAGACGGCTTTCTTCTCGTAATTAGCGTCTGGAAAATGGAATGTCATTTTATAATCGCCACATCGAATGGTTAGGCCTACATCACGTGTAGTACAAAGCCGTTTGATGAATATGACGTTATTACAGAGGTGACTCTGAAGATTACAGTTTTCTAGGTTTAGAGGCGTGTAATTCGGTGATAATCTGAGATTTCAGAAGAATATTTCTCCTCCATCTTCAGAGTCGAAGACAGCATAAGGGGGATCAGCTTGGATTTTAAAATGATCTAATCCTTCCGGCTGCATTATGGCCCTGTGGCCAATTCAGCCTCTAACAGAAATGAGTATCAGAAATCTTAATGGGGAGGGGTAAAGGGCGGCCGTCGCGTAAGGCTGACAACCTCACCGCCATCTGTGAGCCGATTGTCTAAAAAATGTCGGGGCCTCGACGTCTCACAACCCTATGGGCCTTCACGGCCGATTACAGGGATAGTTCTACATTTTTTACGTTACAGAAAAAGTTTATTTTTGTTTTATACTGAACATGTTTCTGTTTCACATTTTTCCACTAGTCCATCAGAGTATCTGTGAATATTACGTCGACGGCAGGGCTTAATTGTTTATTATATGGGATAGAACTCTCCAGCCCTGGATCATTTTCCATGAAGGAGAGGTTTGAACGAAAGGCAATATATATTGACAGACTTTCCCGTTAAATTGTATTTCTTTTTCTGTCCGTTCTACGCAATTTCGTATTAGCTATCCCCTCTGTATTCTAGGGAACAAAAGTAGTTTCCAAAACAGACTCGATTTTCATTATAGGCGTATTTATTTGAATCACAATTGAGTTGAGACTGTGTGTGCGTGGTTTGTTACGCGTAACGGCGTACGCACTGTGTGTGCAGGTGTTACTGGCGCCCACCTGTCGTTCCCCTCTACGGCCTCCATCGGGGCAACTCGCCCGCAGTGTACTGGCATGCGTCCACAGCAAATCATTAAACATTTCTAACGTACCAAACTGCGTTGTAATTAATTTAATTTAACGTCTCGTCCCCCCTGTCCCGATGTTGGTACTCAGTGGTATTTCATATGCGGACAGTCATGAGTTCGAAAGAAGATCAACCGTAATGTTGCAGCTGCTGCAATGCGATCATTTCGAATTTAGTCATGCTGAACCAGGTATCGCTGTCAGTCCTTTGCCAGCTTAACCAGCTATCCCCACTCAGCAAATAGGTCCCAATGATTGCTACCGCTTTGTACTTCGAGGATCGGAGGATCGAAACCCGAAATCAGTGTTGCTATTTTCGGCGCCTTTTCTTTCTGTGAATGTGTTTGTTTCTTTCCCTTTCATTCTGTGTTTATTTCTTTTAGTTTATTTTGCTCCCTTCATGCTTTATCACGTTCCTGTGTATGCGCAGAACTGTCCCTCACTCGGTACTCACGCGCAGTTCTCTCCATTCACTAGGTAATACATTAGGCCTACTTATTAACTAGTTGGTCAGTTTTAATGTAACCCTGCATGAATGTCATGCGGCCGGTGGCCTCCGCGCCATTTTGCATAATTCTTCCCCATGCCATCAATACCAAGCCGGGATAGCTCAGTCGGTATAGTGGTCAAGAATGGTGGAGTTGCACATCCACTTCCCCATACGTGCTTCTTTAATTAAGGACAGAGAAAAGTTTACCGCCTTTTATCTTTTTACCATTAATACCAACACTGCAGTCATGCGAACTTCTGAAGTGCAAGCGATAGTAAATAATTCAGTGAAGGGTTCTGAAATATTATCCACCCTTATGGCATTACAGAAAAGAAATCTAGCAACGTGACATATAGTCCGCAAGCGAATATATCGACCGAGCGACCGCCGCTTGTCGGCGAAGTTAGTGCCAACTTTTGCGGATAGAGGGGTGTCACGTGGTCAGCGCAACGAATCCCCACAGCCGTTGATCTCGGTTTTCTAGACCGGAGCCGCTATTTCCATGAAACAGCTCCTCCATATGGTGTTACAGCTTAAAAATTTCGTTATAAGGCTGTTTTTCTTTAGGCGTATATGTAAGGCAAAATGAAAAGACGGCCGCATGAAATATGTTTAGGTCACACGTAAAATTTTGTAGTTAGTTAATACTGTATATGAGTAAAACTATAATTATGGCGACGACGCGAACTTTATATGTCATAGTATGTAGCAGATTTGAGATGTTTACAGTATAAAGCCTAAATATGTAAGTAAAGCATAGATTTGTCAGTAAATGTGAGAGCCTACCATTAATTGCTGAATTATAGGCCTTTGTTCGTCTGGACTCTCCGTAAATTGAAAACCTTAGAGTTACAGTTTCGTCATACAACGCACAAAATTGGATTAAGTGCTCTACGAGTTTGGTGTCGAATGTACAGCGTGAGAAACTTGGAATTGAGGACTGTAGACGCCAGTAGCTGGGCCATGTGTCCAAAGTCCCTTACCTGTAGACTTTTGTTCCAAAATAAAACACCGTGTTCGACCCTGCGCTCAAGAAGCTTCTTAATGGCGCAATTGTAGGTGTAGGGGGGGAAGAGACGATTTAACCTCAAAGGTCAAGGGTGAGGAACCTCGCGGGTCATTGCTGTCAGTATTGTTCACCGCGGTTCTCACAGCCCAACTTTCATGCAACAGTAAAGTAAGTCCATTTCCGGTTATCCTTACCACTGAACTAGCAAAGATGGCGGACAGCCACAGTAATTAATATTCTGCTTGAATATTATTCCAGTTGAAGTGGAACTGTGGTACGTGTCGGAAGTGCTGGCGATTTGATAAGAAATCTGCTTTCATTTGCCCCAATTTTGAGGGTCGTAGGGCCGTAAAAACGTTTTCCTGCCTATTTGTGACTGTTAGCTTCTGTTGTTTATACAGTAGTGTATTTCTCCTCTGGGCACTCAATTGCTGGATAGTATTTCCATGGAAACTTCTTTCGAGTATTATTTGGTAATGATTAAAAGCGCAGCTGTGCCTCCAGGGTTTTTTTTAGCCTATTGTATAGCACAGTAAAGTAAAAGTGAAGCTATCCCTCTAAGAAGCCGTGAAGGCCCATAGGGTTGTGAGACGCTGAGGCTCCCACATTATCCAGACAATCGGCTCTAAGATGACGGTGAGGTTGTCAGCCTATAGCACAGAGCTTAACAAAAGCAGCAGCAACCAAACATTTCAAATTATAGCCATATTGTACCCATGAGTTTTCAACGCCTGTTAGTAATTAGATTTATTCGGATATACAGTAATTTATGTCTTTTCTTTCATTTCTTATTATTGTTATGAAAAATGCTGTCATAATCTTCATATCAATTTCATACTCGTTACCAGCAAACGTTATAAGTACTGAAGTTCTGAGAATTCTCAGAGTTCCGCTGTTTACATTCTGTGTGACGTCAGATGTGTTGCAGTAATATCACTGGATACGGTTTCGATTCGCACATGCGACTTGTTCAGTTTCAACATCCACACGCGCGTGCGCAGTGCTGCAAGTGATGGACAAATTCTAGTTCAGTTTTCACAGTCCGTGATTTATGTACGCCTACATTCTGTATCTTCTCCGCAGAATTTTAAATTAACCTAGGCCTATGCCGAAAGGTCGCGGGTTGAAGTCCCGATATGGTCATTGGATTTTTTTCAGTTGAACTAATCTTTCCAGCCGCAATATGGCCCTGGGGTCGACTCAGCCTCTAACAGATATGAGTACCGGGAATCAATTAAATAATTTTCCTTGGGAGTAAAGCGCGGCCGGCGCGTAAGGCTGACAACCTCACCGCCATCTGTGAGCCGATTGTGTAGATAGTGTGGGACCCTCAACGTCTCACAACCCTATGGGCTTCCACGGCCTGTTACAGGAATGGCTTTTTTTTTATTATTATTGCATGCTCAAAATCCAACTTGAATCTACATGGACAAGTTACGGTAATGTGGAACATGAAAGTCCACACAAATCAGAAAGTGAAGCCAGAGAAACTGCTGTAGCCGCCAGGGTCACAAAGTAGTAATGCCATGTTATCCACATCTCACTGCCATCAGATGTTACAGGCGTAGCTGGAAAGAATGCCTCATCGTAACAATTATCCCTCTAGGAATAGGCTTTATAGTTGCTTAGGTGAGAAGTTTTGTTAGAAGGAAAGCTGTATAGTTGCTTTTGGTGAGAAGTTTTGTTAGAAGGAAAGCTTTATAGTTCCTTTGGTGAGAAGTTTTGTTAGAAGGAAAGGTTTATAGTTGCTTTTGGTGAGAAGTTTTGTTAGAAGGAAAGCTTTATAGTTGCTTTGGTGAGAAGTTTTGTTAGAAGGAAAGGTTTATAGTTGCTTTTGGTGAGAAGTTTTGTTACAGGGAAAGCTTTATAGTTGCTTTGGTGAGAAGTTTTGTTAGGTCTTCAGAAATAAAGCTTTCTTCAGCAGAAGAACGGAAGGCAGCATTGTCATGAACTGTCAGGTTCTGGAAGACGATAGTAAACTGTCGCGTGCTAGGAGGGTAACCAATCCCCGGCTGAGGATTCGACGATAATGACAGGACGAGCTCTAACTTAGGCCTAATGGCCATGATAAGGGAGCAACATTATTTGTGATCGAAACAGTAGTTAACTCCTGAGTAGCACCCTTTTGACAAGCTAGTAGTCGTTGCGCTAATCAAGGCATTCTCCATCCTTTATGGAACCCGAAGTTTCGTTGCCATGTCTGCAAGAGCCCACATCTGGCCCCTATCCCGAGCCAGATGTATCCATTCCACATCCTCATCCTATTTCTCTGAAGTCGATTTTAATATTACCTGGAGCCGGCAGAGCGTAGTCGCTATAGCGACTGGGTACTGGCTGTACGAGATAGGTGTCGGATATGCGAGTCCCAATATGGTCAAGAATTTTCTCCACGTCGTCCAGACCGGCTATGGGGCCCATCCAGTCTATCTAATGGGTACCGGGGGCTCTTTCCACGGGGGTAAAGCGGCAGAGGCGTGAAGCTGACCACTCATCTCCAGCTAGTGCCGAGATCAAGAAAACCTGGATCTATACATCCACTCCCTCATACACCTTCATGGTGTAGTGCTTAGTTAGTTAAATACAGGGGCAACTTTTCCTTACCTTTTCTTCTACGCCTGTGTCACGAAAGTGGCCTTCCCTTAAAAATTTTCAACTAAAATTATGTAGGGTTTGGGCGTGTACAATTTGTGCTATGTAACTCGCCCATCTAGTGCTTCCTGAGTTGTTCAGCCAAATATTACGAAATCGAATGCGCTTTTGTTGACATGCGAAGTTTACAGGAGCTTCAGACCTACTTGTCTGTGTGTGAACAGACGTGATGTGGCCGACCAATCTCCTGGCCTGTTTGTCGCGCCATTTTGAAGAGAGGTTCCAGGATAGGCTCTCGGTTTGTGCCTCTGATGCATATTAAATTGGCTAACCATGATTATAGTTATTCTGACTTACGTAATGCGTGTCATCTGCAAGCGGAGTGAATTCACCGGTTCACTGCCTTGACATAATCACTAAATCACTAAGTATGACGGCTGGATCTTAAGAGTGAGCCGATACGTGCTGTAGCCTTTACAGTCTTCTTCCCTTGTTTTGAAGCGCTATGTGAACTATGTGGATGTGAATATAGGATGCTTTTGCCTTATGGATTGGGAAGGATTGGGCTATTGAAGGAAACTGCTAACGCACGTGTAAATGATGTAACAGGCCATAGAGGTCCATAGGGTTGTGATACTTCTAGGCTCTCACATCTTCTAGACAATGGGCTCACAAATGGCGGTAAAGTTGTCAGCATTACGTGCCGTCCGCCCTTTACCGCCCCAGGAAGATCCTGGTACTCATTTCTGTTAGAGGCTGAGTTGATCCCAAGGCCAGAGTGCGTCTGGAAAGATTAGGTTGATTGAAAAAAAAAATCCAATGACCTCATCGGGAATCAAACCCACATCCTTCCGGCTTGTAACATGGTGCCTCAACCACCTGCGCTAGCACGTGCCCCCAACGCACGTGTACCTGCTGCAAATATCTCCGTAGATACGGAATGGGACTACCTCATACTGCTGTGATGTTTATACTCGTACATTGTACGTTTGAAAGGGTTGGAAGCAGCGGCCAACTTACTTGAGCGCAAAATAAATGTATCTTCATGTTACATGAGCTATTTGAGAATCCAGCAGCCTGTGTTAGTTCTCTCGAGTGTACCTACAATTGGAAGAAATTCTGGAGATGGACAACGACAATAATAACACTTTTTCCTTCTATTCTTCTGCAATTTCTTTACATTCCTCACGTCATGGGAAATGTCTTCTCGCTCGCTCGCTCGCCCTTCTGTTCGTTGCCTTTCAGTCATGTTGTGTTTCTGAGGCAGTTCTTTGTCAGAGCTCCATCATGTTGCACTTATAGTAACTGTCTTTGTCTATCTCTGAGATTGTAGCATCGTTATGTTTGGTTCCGTTTGAGAAGAAACGTCTTAATGTATTTTGCTTGTCCAAATCAACGCCCATTTAGAATTTAGTTCGTCGTAGCCCCTGTGATTTGGAGGAGAGCTAATCCCAGAAAGCAGATGTATTCATGAACAGCGCTGTGAGAACCTTAAATCGTACATTCGTGATTTGTTTACTTGTAGTGCATAGACCTAACTCTGTAGGTCTGCTTAATTAGTAGCGTCACATGTTAGGTCTAACCAGTTCCGGCTGCTTTACGTCGATTTGTTCAAACCGCCAGGCAGTGGCTGGGTGAAATATATGGGCCGCAGTGGATATCAAACGGTCGAGCCTTCCTGGCGTGTTACATATCCAAGAAGTTTTAAGGCGTCTACTTTACGTACATCCAAAAATTATGCTTTAATTTGTGTATTTATTGCTATTGGAGAAGGCTTGAAGACTGAGGTGACTGAACACATATCTACACACTACAGGAGCAGGGAGACGTAGGAGTATGTGGCTCCACAGTGTTGAACAAGACTTAAGAACTCTCCAGTTTAGAAACCGGAAGGAAAAGGCTTTGGCGCGCGACCGTAGGAGAGGCGCCTCTGTTTCGGAAAAGCCCTGCAGCATTCTGCACAACCTTTCCCGATGATAATTTGCTGCATTTTCTTTATCCAGCCCTATTAGTTACTTTCTTCTTTATCTGCTATTTCTAGATATAAAATCGCATATCTGTTCATAGTTGTAACCTTCATATCCTGTGACTCTGCTTTTTATTGAAACTATACGTGTATGTTACCGGGGAGGGGGTTATGATAAATGGGCCTAAATTAAATTACAGTGAATTCAATAAAACAAAGGAAGGTAGAAGGTAAAGCTATTCCTGTAACAGGCCATGACGGCCCATTGGGTTGTGAGACGTCGAGACTCCTACATTTTGTAGACAGTTGGCTCACAGATGGCGGTAAGGGTGTCAGCCTTACGCGCCTGCCGCCCTTTACCCCGCTGGAAGATTCATGGTTCTCATTTCTGTTAGAGTTTGTGTCCAGGGCCATAGTCTGACCTCATTGGAATTCGAATCCGCCACCTTCAAGTTTGTAGCATAGTGTCATAACTACGCTACCGCGTGCCTCCAAGAGATTATGAATTCTAGTGTAATTTCATTCATGAGTGGGGATCGAATGTTTCTATGCTCTGAGACCCAGCCACAATTTCAGGAAGCAGCCTAACTGTTAACCTAGCTTTGAGGCATATTTCGGTACCCTCCAGACATGCTACCGATGTCGGATATCGAATATTGGCTCCTGTATGCTGATGGTTGTAACATAACGTACCTTTCCAGTGCAGTAAAGTCAAATTGGAAGCCACATTACAGAGGCAGACATGAATGTATTGCCAGGCGAATGGTGACATAAACTGAACAGGTCTGTCGGACGCTGAATACATTTACAATGAATAAGTTTAACGTATATTTGGGGAGGGTGGGGGGGGGCTCTCAGCAGGCCCTGCCCTGCCCTGCCGACAAAACAGAAGAGCATATCAGACATTGCTAATGACGAATATAGAGAAACTGCCTGTCACGTGTTCCTCAGCTCAGGTCATTTATAAAACATTCTAGCAGTCGCTACTGATATCAGGCAGACCGGTCAGCAGACGCACGGCGTGTGTGTGTGTTACAGGTGTGGACGGCAGGCACGCGTCAGATGCAGCAGGTGGTAGCTGCGGCGATACTGCGCGCCTTCCACCTGGCGCCGCTCCATTCCACTGCAGAATCCGTCAATAAGCGATTCCCTCGATACGAACTTCTGTGACAGTGTGTAGAAACTGTCTGTATACAAGAATCGTCTGCTTTCCTTTGACACATACCGCTTAGAAAACTGCGCGTCAGACAATTGTATTGCTGCATGTGTATTCATTGCAGCGGTAACGTTTTACCGAGCCGTTGCCTAGCAACGATTGGGAGGAGGGATACACATACAGACACGTAGACTGATGGGAGAGATTAAGTAAGCTGTTGAGGTAAAGGACCACGCAATAGCTCAAGCGGTTAGTCGCTGACTTCCCACCGAGGCGGCCCGAGTTCGATCCCGGGTCTGGTCAAGTGGGATTTGTGGTGGAGAAAGTGGCGCTGGGGCAGGTTTTCTCCGAGTACTTCGGTTTCCCCTGCCAATCTTCATTCCACCAATTGCTCCACAATCACCGTCACCTATCATCTGGGGCTGGTACAATAGGCCAGAAGTGGCCGCAGTACAAGGGACTTAGTCCCGTCTAACTAGCAATAAAAAAAGAAGCTGTTCAGGTGGGCTTAGGTGCCATGATACGTGTACCAGGTTTCATGAAGAGTGGTTAGGCACTCGAAAGTGGGAGAGATGGGGGGAGGGACACACAGACACAGACAGCATGGCGATCGAATATGGCTACTTTCATATTTTCAGAATAAAGGCGTAGACTATAAATTGTGACATGTTTCGCGGAAACGAAAAGTGGACATTAAACAATGAGGTCTGTGTAAATTAACGCTCCTCCTGAAGGCAGGAAGATGAATGGAAAGGGGCGATTGTAGTAAGAGTGTAACTGCCTAATTCGAATCAAGCGTGAAGCTGAGGTAGGCATTGCGGTTCGGGAAGTTCATATTTCGCGTTCTTTTCCACCAGTAGGCGTACAGTTGAAGCAGAGTTTAGAAGCGTTGGCCAGCGTGTAGCATCACACTTCAGGTGTTTGCTCAGGCACTGTGCTTCTGTAGTTTCAGCTCTTGAATGCTGACTGTTATGCTTTCTTACGCAAGCCAAGTTCCAGCAAAAGGACTTCAGAGCCACAGATAGATCTACATTGCTTCATTAGTAAGACCTACGAAACGGAAAACTAATTATGAACGTGTGGCCTTCATGTCTTACTTTCTGCAAAGAAACCCCTCTAAAAGTTGCGAATTTGGTCCTGATAAAGAAAGTTGGAAAAATAAACTGCCATCTTAGAACGTCTTGCAACAAACATGTTCACAGGCCTGAGATGTGATTGTGATTTGAATTTAGAAAGTGGATCTTGAGCTTCTTAGTTTCGCAGATTTTCATAAGAATCGGCCTTATTGCTTTGGAAAATATTAATGGGACAGACACCCGGATGTAAGTCCATATTGAAGGATGAATGGTATTTTTTTCATTGCTAGTGGGGTGATTGTGGAACAGTTGGTGGAATGAAGATTGGCAGGGGAAACCGAAGTACTCGGAGAATACCTGCCCCAGCGCCACTTGTTCCACCACAAATCCCACTTGACCAGACCCGGGATCGAATCCGGACCGCCGCTGTGGGAAGCCAGCGACTAACCGCTTCAGCTATTGCGCGGCAAAGTTGAACGATTAGAATGATATCCCCTTCGACCATAAAGACGAAGAGACTACATTTCTCTGAAGCTTACACAGTACCATACGGCTTCACACCCCGGAAAATATTATACGTATTATTAAAGTCCCCACTGAGAGAACTATAGGTTCAACAAAATTATAGTGTACCGTATGTTAGTGTTCCTTTCTAAGACTACAAAACTGATATGGTTCTGTAAGTGTTTCACTTACAGGTCGCAGGTTCTGGTGCAACTCCAGTAGCCTGCCATTGCGCTTATCGGGGTCTGTTGCCGCGCAGTGTGTTCATAAAGATCCGGCCTTTTGGTGTATGTACTAGACAGCTCGTCAAGACAGTGCGTTATCTGTTGCATATTGCGGCTAATCTGAAGCAAGCGCGAACTTATCACTGCACGTGCTACTTGTGGTTTGTTAACCTCTCACGTTTGTCTCAGACATTGAGCTGCAGTAGTGGCACCCATTTTATTGCGTTCTTTTGTATGTTGTACAGTTAAAACTGGAACGCTCTTTTTATTGAACTCTTAAATTTCTTGAGTTCGGGCTTTCAGAATGCCTTGATTTTAGTGCGAAGAGAAAGTCTGTTAAATGCGCCTGTATTGTTGTTGAAAGACCTACTTCCATGTTTTGACTAATGAGGTTTGTGGTTGACATCCTGGTGAGTTGTCATAGTGTCCCTTGCAAGTAAGGACTACTTTTATGAAGTTCAGAATTTCCGTATGTTACAAACTTTTGTTTAAATTAACACAGTTTGCATTCAGGCAGGAAGAATAGCATACTGAGGCTCTTCGTAACTTACAAACTATTTTTTTTTCGATTGCTCTTCCAGCCCATTCAGAGCCCAGACGTCGTATTCAGTTCTCGTTATCATTTTTTTTACAGACGGTAGGACTGCTTGGACGAGTGATCAACCCGTCGCAGGTCCGCTACCTAAACACAGGACAACACAAACACAAAATAAACGCGTACACACATCAAACATCCGTGCCTTGTTTGGAATTCGAACCCACGATCCCAGCACCCGAGCTTGCGAAGACAGTTCATGCCTTACACCGTGCGGCTGCCGTGACTGGCAACTTACAAGCCTACCCTTCATCAAATAATCTATCATATCTGTTAGCATGTGGAGTCGGTATAGCGACGGGCTGCGGGCTAGACGGCCCGGGTTCGATTCTGGGGCCCACACAGCCTCCTATCCAATGGGTACCGGTAGCCCTTTCCCCAGGGGTGAAGCGACAAGAGCTTGAAGCTAACCACTCACCTCCATCTAGTGCCGAATTCAAGAAATGTGGAGCTATACCGCCACCCGCCCGCATGTGACTTCATGGCATAGTGCTTAACTAATTAAGCGCAAGGACAACTTTACTTTTACCTAATGGAATGAGATGGGCTGTACATGTAGATTTAACGCAAGATGGAGATAAGAAATGCATAGACCTAACAGAGCCTTAGGCGGACGATCAGAAGGGAAGACGTCGAGAGATCCAGGCAGTGAGAGTAGGTCTGCCAGTAAATTGCAGTTTCACGCTATACAGCCTGAATACAACATAAAAGAAGACGACGTTTCGGAAACTGGACGTGTTTCCGAAACGTCGTGTTCTTCTGTGTTAGTATCTGTAATACGGGACGATTGACATAGCCCAGAATCCCAGTAATCCCGAGTGGTATGCACCATAATCAGAACTCTAGTGAATCAGTGTCTATAAAATGAACAGGGTGTGAAGCTGTAGACTGGATTTGTCGGCGTGCATGTTCCTCTGATTCTGGAGAGGGCTGCTACAGGCCCGATAGTGCCGGAGCCTCAGTCTCTGAAGCCACGAGTAAAACACCACGCGTTTGTAGCTAGGCGGAGGTGAGTTACAGGTTCAGGCCCAAGAATATGTATTTTATGGGTTCTGGACGGGCCCCATAACCGTTCTGGACACTCACAAAAATTCTTAATCCATACCGGTGGTTGTGGGAGCCGGGATAGCTCAGTCGGTGTAGCGACAACGCTATGGGCTGGACTGTCGAGGAGTCAAGGTTCGATTCCCGGCAGGAGCAAGAAATATCTATCTTATCCATAACGTCCAGACGGGCTCTGGGGTCCATCAACCCTCTTCTACAGTGGGTACCGTTTGGTGGGTGTTTCCCCGGGGGTAAAGCAGCAGAGGCGTGAAGCTGACAACTCACCTCCATCTGGTGCTGAGGTCAAGAATGGTGGAGCTATACCTCGACTCCCCGTGCGTCTTTTTGGCATAATGCCTGTTTAATTAACCCCAGAGATAATTTTACCTTTAGTTACCGGGGTTCGGAATGAACGAGTTACCTCCAGTTGAGGCTGGCGGAACTGTGCCTCCATTTCCTCATACGTCTTCATGGCGTGGTGCGTAAGGACAGTTTTGCCGGCAGTCTGGTCCCAGTCTCCATTTCACTGACTGAGGTCCTCTGGCTCAGAATAGTGCTGTACGAAACGAACTTATTAAAAATTATTATTATTATTGTTACCCAATAATTTGCCTGGATTTTGAAATATTGCGACTTGTCCGCTTAAAGTTTAACCAGAAGAGACGTCCGTTACTAGGTTACTCCACAGAAAATGCCACGTAAGAGTAGCAACAGTTACTCACGCAATAGGACTGTCGGAAGCGGTGTTCTCTGTGCGGTCCGCCTTAGCGGCTAAAGTGTCCCAGTTTCCTATTGGGTTCATCGCGAGTGTGAGCGGGGAGTCTGCAGGCTCTGTTGTGAGACAGTCGCCGCTGGTGGAGGCTCGAGCGGCGGAGGAGCCCTCGTTGCTCTAAGCCGTTGCGTAGCAACGCCGAGTTGAGAAAGCGCGTATGATCTGTATGTCCTCCCGTCTCTCTTTCTGTGTAACATAGTAATTAATTGCGATAAAGGCTTATGGCTTCCCGATGTATATAATAGATTATTTTATTTTCGTAACGTTCGATAAAGAAACATTGATTTTATAAGGTGAAGTGTAACCCGTATATGAAAGTTAAGAATTATGTTTATGCTTTAGTTTATGATAAGTATGTTCCACGAGGTAATGTAGGCTACTGACGTAGATTTTTTATTATAATGAAATCTTGAGTTCTGCAACTTCTCGAGTAAAATCTCGAAAAATGTGAGATCTCAGTGAAAATGTGTTGGTTCTAACAGAATCTGGTAAGAGAAGGTTTAGACTTATTTGGTTATTCAGTTCAGTTCTTATTGGTTTATTTACAATTGTACTTGGCAGCCTAGAAGTGATCATGAGCAAAGGGACACGAAACAGACACATGCACAAACAGAAGACAAAACAAAACAACCTGTATCAGACAGGAAATATGGAAATGAAATCAGTGCACCAACGGCAATCATTATTCAGTTCAGTAAAAGCTTAACTGCCGGTCACGGTAGCCAAGCGGTCTAAAGCATGCACTGTCTTCGCTCGCTCGGAAGCCGGGATCGTGGGTTCGAATCCCACTCAGGGCATGGATGTTTGTGTGCTTTTTTTTTGTGTTTGTCTACAGGTAGAGGCCTTGCGACGAGCTGATAACTCGCCCAAGGAGTCCTACCGAATGTGTAAGATCTAGAAAAACCGAAGTGAACGGAGAAGTTCATGGAGGTAGGTCTAGCCCCACTGGGGCTGTAGTGCCAAGAAAAAAAAACTTAACTAATTAAACACTACGCCATGAAGGCGTATGGGGGAATGGATGTAAAGATCCACATATGTAGTTCAGTTCATTTATTTACGTGCTGACTCAACAACGCAAATGTTGGAGGTGTAACCATTCAGGATATATATATATATAAGATTCGAGTTTCTACTCATCGCTCTCAGAAAATGTGTACCGAAATGAAGGCCTGAACCCGTAGGTCTGTGGGTGCAGTGTCACTGTCAGGCGACAGGCGTTTTTGGAATGGACTGTTGTAGCAGAATTCACTCACACCAGCAGTTACTGCGTTTCATTTGAAGGATAATAGATTTCCTTTCGTAAGCGAATGCTATTATAATTCAGTTGTAAACATATCGGTCGTGGAATGTGACGAGGGCCATTTGTTCCAGTGCAGAGCAGGAGGCTGAGAGGGCGTGGAACCCCCCACCCCCTTATAATCTGTGGCTGTCCAGTAGAGCGGAGAATAGCTGTGATTGGCCGACTTGTCTAAAGAGGAGGCTCCACAGTCTACCAATCATGGGAGTTCATCCCACTCAGAAGGATGACGTTCACAGATTGTGCAATAGCCGTATATTATTGTTGTTATTGCTCTCGCTTTTGTGAGGAGTGTACAGTATAGCAATCCGCCTGTTCAATAGCTGCAGCTGGATCTATACTCCACAAGACTCTGAACACGGAAACAAAGAAACAGAGCCTAAGTAGCTAACCTTCAGCTTAACTGACATTCTGGAAGTGACTTACTCTTGCGCAACTAGACAGTATGCCCAAAGGAGAAGCTTGAAGAGCATTCTCAGCTCGAGGAATTCGCACTACGACTTAGTTCAGAATCTGGTAGGATTATCCTTTCCGGTATCTGAAACCTGAACGTCAAAATCTAGGTCTGGTTAGAGCTCATTGTACCGTGCAAGTTCATTATACCAGTTTTGTATACTGTGTGTGCCGATTGGTTGAGGCACCATGCTACAAGCTGGAAGGTCGCGGGTTCGATTCCCTATGAGGTCTTTTTTTTTTCAGTTTACCAGATATTTGAGCAGCAATATGACCCCCCAGGTTCCACAAAATGCGCGGAATGCCCTCACCATCCAACGGACTGTTGCCTTGTTAGAATGGCCAAGTGTCTGCTGGTTGCCGCACAGCTGCTTAACTGCGTCCGTATCTCTGTTGTCGGAGCTTTGTACATAAGAATAATATCAGGCGTCCGCGATTTGCGTGACTAATTATAATGGCTTCTGGATTAGATGACACTCACAAGTCATAACTACAAATAATTATAACACTTTATAAACATTACTGTAACTACAGCACACAAAGTCTTACGTCGGCTTGTTAGTCGTTGCTTGATATCTAGCTCATTTGGTTAACACTTCACAGTTGAATTGACTATTGAACTGCCTACGTAAGAATCTTTTGATTCACAATGAGCTCTCTTTTATAACTTCAAGAGAACCGAATGCAGGCCACCGCACCGAACCCTTCGTCTTTTGGTCTCTTCTGTCCGTTGCAGCGGAAACGCTTGGGCACTCGTCAGCGTAGTTGTTGGAGGCACTGTGGTACACGGCGGAAGGTCGCGGGTTCGAATCCCGATGAGGTGATTTTTTTTTTCCAGTTGACCTAATCCCTCGAGCCACACTATGACCTTGAGGTCGACTCAGCCTCTGACAGAAATGAGTACCAGGAATCTTCCTGGGGCGTGAAGAACGACTGGTGTGTAAGCCTGACAACCTTACCGCCATCTGTGAACCGATTGTCTAAAGAAAACACGGAACCTCGACTTCTCACAGTCCTATGGGCCTTCACGGCCTGTCACAGGGATAACTTTACCTTTTTATTTTTTTTAATATTGATTTCTGAGCTAATCTCAGATGGTCTCTTCACATAAGTAGACCTAAGGTGTTTCAAACCAGATTTGTTTGTGATTAGTTCTGAAGATGAACTACAGTTTATACTAATCTGATGCTGTTTAGCAGGCCTATAAATTCTCTCACGATAACTGAAATCCGTTTCTTCACAGCCCCCCCCCCGCGTTCCCCTGTCTGTCAGGTGTATTGCGCGAACCGCGTTTCCTCGCGACCGGTAGATTTTATCTCTGTCAATACGAGCTTTCCAATATTGACTAGCTACATTCCAGCTTTTGTGTACTGGCAGGCCTCGTTTCCTTGTAATCTGTAGGCCTACATTGTTACTGGCTCTCGGTATGTATGTGTTAATGCGCTCTCATTCGCAAACATTTGTAACATAGTAAATTGAAAACGTATTCTTTTTGTAAGCTGTTAGGAGTTGTTAAATAAAGACGGTTAAAATGTAGTACGTGTAGGGGAGACTCGTTTGTTTGATGTGAGCCCTTGGGCGGTCTTGACATAGGCACTGCAATAAATGTCTTAATTTAAAACGTTAAAGGTAACGGAAGATCATGACTTAGGTCTCTGTGTCTGAATAGGTCGCCAAGAAGGTGTTGGCTTACAGGAGTGACTTGAGGAAAACCTATAGAAAAGTATTCGCCTTTCCATTCAGTAAAAGCAGCAGTCGATATGTTTGCTGCACCGTGTACGTGAAGTTTGTAGGGTAAGTTCGGGTGATTTTGACCACAAAAATTTGGACGTTATCTCCATGCATTTGTTGGCAATGTTTTTTCTGTTGTGGTTCGTAAGATTTTCGCCCTCCTTTCCAGGCCTTAACGTGAGTGTCGTATGGGATTTCGCTCTGATGCCCTGCAGTATTGCGTTCTTGACGAAATTGAATCCGTGAACAATGAGTAGACGGATTTTTAAAATGTCATCTAATACGACGAAGTTCATCCTACGCAATTTTAGAGCCCCGTGTTTTCTGTTATTGCTGTTGGGGTGGGACTAAGTCCCTTGTACTGCGGACACTTCTGGCCTAGTGTACCAGTCCCAGATGTTAGGTGAGGGTGATTGTGGAGCAATTGGTGGAATGAAAATTGGCAGGGGAAACCGAAGTACTCGGAGAAAACCTGCCCCAGCGCCACTTTGGCAACCAGAAATCCCACTTGACCAGACCCGGGATCGAACCCGGGCCGCCTCGGTGGGAAGCCAGCGACTAACCGCTTGAGCTATGGCGCGGCCTGGACCTCCGTGGTTAGTCACAGTAGTCCTACTTCACTTGCGCATGCGCTCACAGGCCTGTAGAGAATGCAGAATTGTGTGAGCTTCCTACAGACTGCAGCAATATCATACTTCTGTACTAGCGTCAGAACCCTGTGTGGGTTTTGGGCTCCTCCATGGTTTCCTCGCAGTAACTTTTCCCGGGGGGATGGGTCGTTAGCCCCACGCCAAGGACTACACTTCGCGTGGTCCTACCAGGAGCTTACGCGCCCGCCAGCTTAGCTCTCCATGTCAGTAGGAAAGGCAAACAATATCATTGTTGGATGGCATTTACATCCCATACAAATGCTCTTACGTGCATGGGTACGGCCAAGACTGTTAACCACGGGGAGGTGGTGGCTAGAAAATGTTCCAGAAAGAAGGAAAATAGGCCATTCATTAACCGATCGCCCTAGAATATTCAGGATAGAAGGTAAAAGGTAAAAAGGTAAAGGTATACCCGTAGCAGGCCGTCAAGGCCCGAAGGGTTGTGAGACGTCGAGGCTCCCACATTTTGTCTAGTCCAGGGGTCTCCAAACTTTTCGAACCGCAGGCTACATTAGGTATTTCAGCACTTTCAACGGGCCGGATAAAATGAGAAATTAATAACTCTAGGTATATGAGTTTTATTGAAAGCACAGAATTTCATAAACTAAATACAAAGTACGTGAGAATAAATTATCGTATATTAATGACAACAGATAGTGGTAGCAAATGCTCATATTTTAATCACAAATTATAATAAAACAATTAATGTGAATGATGGAACTCTTTTTGCATTCTTAAAATCTGATTAAATTGAAATTTTGAAACAATCTAATTTCCTGAGAACTGGAATCCAAATCAGCAAGTTGCTTCCGAAATTGTTCTTTCAAATCTAAAATGACTAAATTTGCAAACGAGGAAGGAAATTCTGCTTCACCCTTTTTATGCAACTCCGCACAGTATAGCATATGAACAAAGTTACAATTTTTCACTTCCCTTTCCAGAAGTATCAACTTTGCTGTGAATGCCTTGATAAGTGCAAATAAATTACAGACCAAGTTATTTTCACCCTGCAACTTTAAATTCAAATGGTTCATATGGTTCACCAGATCAGCAAAACTGCTAATTTCCAGAGCCACTTGGCATCTGATAAAAGTGGTTCGTGATGGTTTTTCTCTGTAAGAAATATATCAGTTTCATTCCTGAGCTGAAAGAAACGCGAAAGAACCTTTCCACAGCTAAGCCATCAACTGCAGTATAATATGCCAGGTCAATAAGCTCGGAATCACATTTACCAGTACTCATTGGAAAATTAGTTCAATTGGCGCATTTCTGCAGAATTCTGTCGCGGGCCGTAGTTTGGAGACCCTTGGTCTAGACAGTCGGCTCATAGATGGTGGTAAGGTTGTCAGCTTTATGCGCCGGCCGCCCTTTACCCACCCAAGAAGATTCTTGGTATTAATTTCTGTTAGAGGCTGAGTTGAACCCAGGGCCGCAGTGCGACTGGAAGGATTAGGTAAATTGAAAAATTCCACCTCATCAAGATTCAAACCCGCGACTTTCCTCCTTCTAGCATAGTGCCACAACCAACTACGCTACCGCGTGCCCCCACTCAGGATAGGAGAACATTTTTAAAAATAATTTAAATTGTTATTAATATGTGGTTGTATTTTTCAGTTTTGATTTTTTAAATTTGAGGTGTGGCGAGGTGCCTGCGGGCAGCAGGGGATGGGCCTATAGGCCTATGCAGTTATGGCCTGCACGAGTGAACACATTACTGAGGGAGAAAGGGCAATCTTGTGAACAGGTCTAGTAAGCTAGAGAAAAGAAGTAGCCCCGTTTTAATGCCTTTGTGCGCCTTGCCCTGAGTAGTCGGGCGTTGTACCTATAAGTGCAAGCGTGAGTCACCGATGTCAATGCGCTGGGGGAAGTTGTGTAGGCCTGTGTGCCACCATTCATTGCAAAACGTCGTGTTGCACTCCAACACTTCCCTGGGTTTCTGTTTTATTTTTACCGATTTGGCCTCCATTTGGAAACGTATTTAGAGCACAGCTCGTATACAAGTTGCAGTAACCTTTTGTTGCATATGTACCGCTTTCTGCCCATAAGAATGTAGATTTATGTGTTTCATTCGGTTCCTACAGTAAGTAGCAGTTGTTTACTTAGCCAGCATTCACCGATTGGCTTTTGTAGCGGAGACGTAATGTGTTTCCTGTAAGGTACGAACTGACTCTTTATATAACTCAGTGATTTCAGTCCGCAAGCGAACCATACCGACCGAGCGACTGCCGCTTGTGGGCGAAGTTTAGTGCCAACTTTTCCGGATAGAGGATGTCGCGTGGTAAGCGAAACGAATCCTCACGGCCGTTAATTTCTGTTTTCTAGGTCGGACTCTTTATACGTATATATTGTATCAAAAAACACACTGAAGAAATCCCATGCACAAGTAGGGTCGAATACCTCCACCGTAGCCCTGAGGGTCGTTGGAGGCGACGATAATGGAAGTCTCGAATCTGAGACAGTAAAATATGTTCGCGAGTCCCAAGGGACTCGGACCAGAGAATAACTGCGCTGGCGAGGGCCAGCAGAAATTGTAAACGACCCGTCCTCTCGTCAGAGAGAGCTCCCAAAATCAGCAAACCCGCAACTGTCCGACAGTAATAAAAATCTGGTCGTAAACCCCAGATAGATGCTTTATTCCAAGACAGACTGGTCGATGACCATCGGTCGTAACACAAGACTCGACTCGACATTGAGGAAAGGAACACAGATAAATGCAAGTCAGTTTGGCTTTCGGTCAGATCGCAGCACAGCACTTCAATGTATGAGACTGGGGGATCACGTCACCCTAAACTTCAATATGTCGACGGCTCCTGTGTTCATTTAGAAGCCTTCGGCACAACTTGGCAATCTGGTCTACTATATAAATTGTCAGAATTAGAATTTTTGAAAAATCTCATTAATCTAACTGCTTCTTTTCTCAGTGGCATAAAATGTAAGGTCTTGGTAGAAGGCAAATTTTCTACGCCAAGAAAAACAGTGACAGAACAAACATAGGCGCATAAATTCCTTCCTTCCTTCCTTCCTTTCTTTCTTCCTTCTTGGCATCCCCTCAGCACTACAGCTCAGGGTGAGATTTGGCCTCCTGAACAATCCTCCTCTATTCTTCTCTATTATTTATCTTTCCTCCCCATCCTTTCACTTCCATTTCACGAAGATCATCATGTACATCCTCTAACCATCTCAGCTCATTCGCTGATGTCAATTTCCGGTTTCTGAACAATTTAGTTTTTACGGAGTGAGATTGTTAGCCTCACGCCCAACCCCCAACCTGGAGGACCATGGTGTCCCTCTTCGTCTGGCTCCTAGCCCTTGACATGTCCGGCATGGGTGACCCTAGCACTAGCTACGCTACCGCCGCCATAGCTGTCACGGTCTCAGGAGCGCTCAAACTCCACCACCACGATAAGGTGGAGACACCATTGGTTGGGGATAACTTACAACTACAGATAGAAAACGTAACCCATCTTCCTGTTGACGCTGCTCGTCGCACGAACTGTTCAAAGAAAAACATCCACGTTTTTCAGTTTGCTATAGGCACGCTTATCCTCCTGTTTACATCTGTCAGATGTATATTGTTTAGCTCAGATGTCATTAGCCAGTTCGGGAATAAATTTCGTTTAACACCGTTCCTCTGTAAAGTAACGTCGTACCGAGCAGTCAAGGCAGCCTAAGATTGAATAATTTAGTTTACTTCGCTTAGATAAGCTGTATACATGAGCGGGGTCTACAAAAACGCAGATACAGACAGCCTCGTGCTCTAGAAACAGCTCTGTCGGTCGAGTCTTGTCAGCGGTACCTCATGTACTGAAAGAACTGAAGAGAAGTGGCGGTTATTGTTACTAGTCATATGATGACTCTTGTTTCGTTGCAGCAGGCTACAGCCACCTGCGGAGTCCCGCAGTGTGCGGCACGACGCGAGACGCCGCGGCGGATTGCGGCCGTGATGAGGCGTCACCTCCTCCCGCTGCCCCACCTTCGTCAGGCTTCATTCACCTCCGGAGCCCCGTCTACCAGCTCAAAGAAGGTAAGGTCCTGATTGTTAGTTCTAGAGAGAGGAACCCTTGTCTAGAATGGGAACCTGTCATATCTGTCCCTCTTCCTTTTCCAGAGAACATTGACGGCATACGTCATCATCATCATAACTAGGATCATAATTTTGGACCTTGTCCATGTGCTTCAGTTTATGTCCTCATGGTTATACTATTTTTTTTCCTTGGCACTACAGCCCCAGTGGGCCTAGGCCTATCTCCACGAACTTCTCCGTTCACTTCGGTTTTTCTAGATCTTACACGTTCGGTAGGACTCCTTGGGCGGGTGATCAGCTCGTCGCAAGGCCTCCGCCTGTACATAAACACAGAAAAGCACGCGCACACACAAACTAAACATCCATGCCCTGAGTGGGATTCGAACCCAAGATCCCGGTTTCCAAGCGAGCGAAGACAGTACATGCCTTAGACCGCTCGGCTACCGTGACCGGCCATGGTTATACTTAGTAACCAAGAAATAAGCTTGTAGAGCCGGACCTGTCGGTTCGTTCGCAGCCTGTAACCCTATTTTGACGGGTTGAATCGGCAGTGATCTATCACATGCGCCGAGAACAGCCACCCTGCTCTATGCACCTTATACATCAGCACACCAAATATTGCTGTTCAGATGTTAATCATAAAGTGAAGATCCGGGTGGGCTAACCTGATTATCGTAAATTCACTCGCCGTATTTGTGATGAAAGTGACTTAATTAGGCTAATATCTAGCTTTACCCGTTTTATCGTTTTGAAATCTGCGCAGTTTCTGTCGCCGCGCACATATTTGCATAACCGCCATCTTGGTGTATCTCTTTCAAGAAATTAAAAAAAAATGTAGCATATAGGCCTAGGTAGGTTCAGGTAGGATCGCATGAACGTCATTAATTTTCTTTGGCAGTCGTACTTACATGGACCACCTCTGTGGTCTAGTGGTCAGAGTTCTTGGCTACAGATCCAGAGGTCCCGGGTTCGGTTCCCGGCGCTACCAGATTTTCTGAGAAGTAGTGGGTCTGGAACGGGGTCCACTCAGCCTCGTGAGAATAATTGAGGAGCTACTTGAATGGAGAAGTAGAGGCTCCAGTCTGGAAAACCGAAATTAACGGCCGTGGGGATTCGTTGCGCTGATCACGCGACACCCTCTACCCGCTAAAGTTGGCACTAACTTCGCCAAAAAGCGGCGGTCGCCCGGTCGGTATAGTTCGCTTGCGGACTAAAAAAAAACACGGGAGTTTTTTGTTTTGTTTGGTAGTCGTCCTTACATGTTCCATACCCTGTTCTCGTTTGAACGAAGATGATAAAAATTAATCTGCTCTTGTCTCAGCAACGTCTCCATCTGTTCACGTACAAGGAGCACGAAGACTGTCCATTACACAGAATTTTTGCATACTTAATTGTTTATAACTCGATGGAGGAAATAGTGCTTATTTATATGAGCCTATTTTTTGGAAATGTTAGCCCTGCTTTATAGTTGCGACGTGGATAATATTTGAAAAATCTAGCTATATCTTTAGCAGTAACGTCGAGTAAAATACCTGAAATTGGAACATGCGCTAATATAGGCTAATGAGCCGGAGTAGCGTAGTCGATATAGCGGCTCGCTATGGGCTGAACGACCAAGGGGTTGGAGTTCGAGTCCCGGTAGGGTCAAGAATTTTCACTTCTCCAATCGTCCAGACCTGCTCTGGGGTCCACCCAACCTCCTCTACAATGGTTACAGGGGGCTCTTTCCCATGGGTAAAGCAGCCGGACGTGAAGCTGACCACTCACCTACAACTAGTGCCGAGGTCAAGAAAATGTGGATCTATACATCCACTCCCCTATACGTCTTCATGGCGTAGTGCTTAATTAGTTAAGCACAGGGACAACTTTACCTTTTCCTTACTCATGTAGGCTAATGCAAAGTCATTTTTTTCGAGAATTGTATTTGGGCGGGAGGGGATAGTCTGCGTCAGAGACATGATCTACCCCTGGGAAGCACTCGCTACACACGTGAAAGTAACTTTGCAGGTGGCTACAATCAACTGGGGGACGCCACTATGCAGCAGCTGGGTGGCGGCGGCAGTGACCTGGCGAGCGGGTCAGCGGGGAGCGACGACCCACCATCTGCCGGTGGTGCAGTGAGCTACAGTACCGTGACGCCACAGCACCAGGGGCAGCACTACGAGCCTCCAGATCACGAGTACCACTCTCTGGATAGTGGCAATCACCACCCAAACCCATACATCGACAGCTCTCCAGAGTTTTATTCGGCGCCACCTCCGTCTTCGCTCTTGGACACCAAGTATCAAGCGCATTACGTCAAGAGCTACCCGCGCGGTGAGTAAACTGCTGATTAGACTTCCAGAGAAGTCGTTACAGCTAAGAAATTACTGTTCTTGTGAACAGGAGCTCACCGCTGTTCCATATCCTTAGTCAGGTAAATGCAGTCCATACTCACACGCAGTTTTTTTTTTCAGCTCCGTTTCAGTAATATAACGGATCCCGTTGCCAAGCAATAGCCCTCTAAACACTGTCTCTTGACGCGCAGGCGTCGAAACTCCAGGAAGACCTAGTAACCTACAGGACGTCACTATAAATAATTGTTATACTACTGCTGATTTACGCAATTTACAATTACTCCACACTAATCTTCTCAGTCTAGTTCCACTAGTCTTCACTGTCCGTTTCCCGGCAACGGATTTATAACGTAGGAACTATAAAAGTCTCGTTAAATCACACACTCCCAATACAACTGCACTACAGCACACACAGAGACTTCAAGTCACCGTTACATCTTCACAGGCTCTTGTACTCTGTTGTACTCCTAGTTTCAATTCGCTCTGAACTTACAGCTCACGGCTGTCGTTATATTGCCGCGGAACGGACGTGGACGTACAGTAAACACATATCGCGTGATCCCCATCCAGCCAGTCTTTTGGCCTGTCGGTCGGATCTACAGAAAACACGTCTTCCTCTATTGTTGCGTGTTGGACCGTGTTTACCGAGCTGTTGCCTGGCAACGCGTTGATCAAATCCATTACAGTATTATCTCCCAGTTTGTACCTAGGTCTTACAAACGGCCCCTTCCCTTCAGGACGTCTGACAAAAAAATTTGTAGATATCTCATATGTCCCGTCCATCTGCCGTTTCAGGTTCCATACAACGCAGGCAGTTTATTGAATGCCTCAGCAAGTTTTAGCTTACCAAGAAAGACTGTTGTATGGATGTGGCATGTTAAAGGTGGGGTTGCTGTAATTAAGAAAATATGTCAAAAGCAAAGTTGTGTCTATGCCTAAACACCACGCCATGAAGGCGCCGAAGGTTAATTGATTTCACATTCTAATCTGGTTTACTGCCGGTCACGGTAGCCGAGCGGTCCAAGGCATGCACTGTGTTCGCTCGCTCGGAAGCCGGGATCGTGGGTTCGAATCCCACTCAGGGCATGGATGTTTGTGTGCGTTTTTCTGTGTTTGTCTACAGGTAGAGGCCTTGCGACGAGCTGATCACTCGCCCAAGGAGTCCTACCGTATGTGTAAGATCTAGTAAACCGAAGTGAAACGGAGAGTTTCATGGATGTAGGCCTAGGCCCAAATGAGGGCTGTAGCGCCAATGAAAAAAAAAAGTTTTGATACTAATTACAGCCCACTTTATGGAAACCCCATATTTTATTGCAAGTAATATGTTCCTGGACATTATTCATTGTGCTGGTTCTTTTCTAAAACACTGTCCTGTGTCTACGAATATTTAAAAACAGGACAGTGAATAATGTCCAGAAACATGATACTTGCATTGATGTACTGTCATCACAAATTTGTGGATGTTAACTATATTTTTGTGTGTAATGAAATGTGATTGCTTTGAGTAATGCGCGGATCATTGATAGACTTGCGGCCCGAGTGGCAGCTCTCTGTTTTGCCCTTGATGGCCATGAACATGTCTATTGTAATTCACTCCGATAATGAGAGTTGTCGACCTCAGTGCTGTCGAAGTAAGGCGCTATCATCTAGCAGCCCGTCATACGGTTACTGGAAGAATGGCTCGTTTCCTTTAGATGTTCTAATCCAGGGACCACAAACCGTTTTAAGACTGCATGCCAGAAATTAAGAAGATGAAATCTTGCTCTAAATTTGTGTGCCAACACCCTTAATAAGCTTTTAAAAGTGTTATGTCTGTGACATGCCGGTCACGGTAGCTGAGCGGTCTAGGCATGTATTGTCTTCGCTCGCTCGGAAGCCGGGATCGTGGGTTCGAATCCCACACGAGGCATGGATGTTTAATGTGTGTATGCGTTTATTCTGTGTTTGTGTTGTACTGTATTTAGGTAGAGGCCTTGCGACGAGCTGATGACCCGTCCAAGGAGTCCTACCGTCTGTAAAAAGGATCAGTGAAACTGAGAAATAAGTTTTAAGCCCCAAAGTGGGAGCGAGAGGAAGGGAAAAATCTCTTATGATATCGAAATGTATTTCCAAAAATTATTTATAAAGTTAGTACGAAAGTTGCTGTTAATGTTCTTATGTAGGGCGTGTGATTGATTTCCTACAAGTCACAATTCGCAGTGGGCTCTTGTGGACATTGCAAAAATCTTCGTTTTCCATAAGGGCGAGGGACATGTTTTTACCAGCTAAACGGCAATTAGCTCCTATAGGCGGACTGTTGAGATAATCTTCAAGCCCAGGCTAGTGAGCAGACGCCATAGAAAACTTATGTTAGACTGAGAAGCCACGTCAATATGTGCGTTAGAGATATTTAGAAGTATAAGCGCACGTAGTGGAACCAATTCAACTCCGTGGCCTGTAGTCCGCAAGCGAATTATACCGACAGAGCGACCGCCGCTTGTTGGCGAAGCTAGTGCCAACTTTAGCGGATATAGGGTGTCGCGTGGTCAGTTCAATGGATCCCCACTACTATCTCCTTGAAATAGCTCTTCAGTTATCCTCAGACCCACTACTTCTCAGAAAATCTGGCAGCACCAGGAATCGAACCCGGGACCTCTGGATCTGTAGCCAGGAACTCTGACCACTAGACCACAGAGGCTGTCATATTCGAACCAATTACATTCTTTATTTCCAATTAAAAAATTCAAGCACGACATGTGTAAAGCTGTTTTGAAAAGATAATGAAAGTATACTAACTTAAATTTCAGTGTTCCGTACGTGGCCTGCTTTCAGAAGTTAGCGAAAAACTGTCTCGTACACGTTCATGTTTCTCGCTGTGCCGTTGCGTAGCTGACAAGACCCGCGCGGTGTGTACCTGTGCAGCCCTGGAAAATACAATTACTGCTGAACAGTTCCCACGGTCATCAGAACGTCTTGCTAGTTTCAGAGCCGTGGCATCTATTTGCGTGCATTCAGTGCCCGCATGACTTAATGACTTCTGACCTCGAGAAGTATAATGTGATAGTGCAAAGCAGAGTACACTACGAAGCAATGAAAATGGTGTGCGAGTATTCTGTCAGCTTAATGCCTTCTTGCTGTTCGGAAGGGCATGCATCTGTAATTCAACTGTCTCTTGTGATTGATCGTTCTTTATGCTAGATTTAATTGCTGCTTCATGCCTCCTTGTTTGCTTGCTGGGCGTACCGTTCGAACCTGAAGATGGAGGCAATACGTTTCTGCTGAACGTCGGTAAACTTCTGACGTCATATCACACAAGATAATATTTTGGAACTAAAACAGTAACTTCTGGTAAAGATTTATAGATTTATTTGTTCGACCGCACATGTGTATTTTTGTATTTATTTGTGGATGCTGCCGGTGATTCACGCTGTAGGTCTGTAGCCTCGAGCGACTTAATGATAATAATGAGATGGATAGATGTTCGAGGAAGCGGGACTTGCATGATCTAAGGCATTCCGCTGTCATTTTCCTGGAGAGAGAATCTGTTATGGTAGTGGGTGACCCCGCTTATATTCGAAGTGCCGGGATAGCTCAGTCGATATAGCGACGGACTACGGGCCGGACGGCAGGGGAGGAAATTTTCTCTTCTGAACACCGTCCAGACCGGCCCTTGAGCGGCTCTTTCCCAGGGGCTGAAGCGGCTGGGGCGTGAAGCTGACCACTCATCTCCCTCTAGTGCCGAGGTCAAGAATGGTGGAGCTATATATCATGGCATGATGCTTAATTAATTAAGTACTGAAGTGAAACGAAGTGTTTCACTTCAGTTTCCTAATCTAAGATAGTCGGTAGGACTCCTTGGACGGGGGAACAGCTCGTCACAAGGCTTCTACCTAACATATATAGCATAAACACAGACAGACATCCATGCCTTGAGTGGAATTCGAACCCACGATCCCAGTGTTCGAGCGGGCGAGGTCATTTCATGCCCTAGACGGCCTAGACCGTGCGACCACCGCGACCGGCTGTGTACCTAATCTTTACCCGGCCGAAATTCATACCGGATGCTTCCCGAGTGCATGTCAGGAGCGTTACTTACTATTTGAGCCAACTTTCTCGTATATTCGTTATCAAACAGCGTTTAGGTGTATATATAATTTCCGTTGTCATTTACATGTGCTGCAGAAGTTAGAGTGCGTGAAGCTCTGTGTCTCCACTTCCCATATTTCTTCAGGGCGAAATGTTTAAGCACAGATGAATCACTTTGTCGACACAGAGCATGCCAACGCCCTTGCATGAAGGCCTTGCTGATCTTCACCAGTTCAGGAATGAGCTCCTTCACTACATACCTGGCCTGCATCACACCAATCGTACATGCTCTCGTGCTTCTTCCAAAGGGGTCAGCCGCGGCTGTCGTGGCTGTCAGTTCTTTGTACGTTTCCACACTCCTTCCATGCAAATCCTAGGATATTACCATAAAATTGGCTACGTCTGATGCCCTTCTCGCACTTTCAATTCATTATTCACAATCTTCTTGTTATTTACCCAGCAAAAATGTGGAGTAATTAATAAATCAGTGATATACTGAGCTTCTCGAACGAGATTGTCATGTTGAACGAGTAATTCACATCGGGCCAGGCGTGGAACAAGTCTTTAACGATGGTTTCATTTGACCTTCGCTTGTAACTATATAAGGTTTATGTGATCATTTGTTTCCGTTCCAGGCCTTGAATTATTTTTAAACACTGATCGTATTTAATATTTTTGTTAAGAAAGAAACATGCGTTGTTGAAAATAACACTAAAGTCGGCCCTCTAGCGGTAGTTTAATTATATCTGCTAGTTCTCCATAATAAGGAACCGGGGTAGCGTAGCATAGCGACTGGCTGGACGGCGGAGGGGTCGGAGTTCGAGTTCCGGTAGGGTCAAAAATTTTCTCTTCTCCAAGTCGTCCAGACCGGCTCTGGGATCCACCCAACCTCCTATCCAGTTGGTACCGGGGATCTTTCCCCGGGGGTAAAGCGGCAGGGGCGTGAAGCTGACCACTCACCTCCAACTAATGCCGAGGTCAAGAGTACGTGGAACTATACATCTACTCCCCATACGCCTTCATGACATACTGGTTAATTCGTTAAGCACAGGGACAACTTTACATTTAGTTATTCATAATAATTTAAACCTGCAAGAGCTTTTGAACATATAACGTAAAACATAAAAATATCCCAGTGATTGAAATTGATCTAAATCGCAAAACCTTGCCCTGATGGCATAAGTCGATGCAGAGCCAAAGTTTCTTATGTTGTGAAGTGAAGACGGCCTCTGTTTCCTGTTTTAATTCTCTCGGTTATGTGGTTTCCAGAAAGTAAACTCTTCTACAAATGTGGTATGAAACAACCTGTATCCAGATTTTTTAAAACCACGATAAGGTGCACAGGGAGTCAGAGGTAGTAGTAAACAGTTCAGAGTGTGATGACTGGTGGTAATCAAGTTTTGCTTCCGATTCTGAAGTTTCATAGATGGTAAAGTATTCATACTTCTCAGTTACGTGTTTCCCTTGCCACAAATTGTCTGCAGCAAGTAATGTGAGGCTTTACCTAAGAATTCATAACACAACAAAACGTCCGTGCGTGAAAGTCGAAAGTGAAAAGTGGCAAAGATAAAGCAAAAATCTTGCTTGGTGCATCCATCTCTCTGACAAATACGCGACTTACATGCAATAGAAACACAGCTTCAGACATCATTGGCTCAGTAGAACCTGCCTCATCAGCTCAGACACTTCACTGATGGAACAAGAATTAAAGTAATTTCTGTTTTTAATGTTTTATTTTACGGAACTGACAGTGTCTAATACTGTAATGTCAAATAGGATGAATTGGAAAGGATTTTGAATGAAGCGATCATGGCAAGATTGAGGTACTGTCCCTCCGTGTGTCAGGAGAGACCGCAGAAAACTAATGAGAACACCAGTTATGATAGCCTGTGTCCCAGCCTCCCAAGGACAAGTTGAGAACGTTACTGCTACACCAGCAACCTCCGTTTAGTTTCTGTATCAGCATCTAGGTGTGGCTGCTGTCTAACTAATTAAGCACTGTGCCTTGATGGCGTATGAGGGTGTGCATGTATGGATCAACGTTTTCTTGACCTCAGCACTCGTTGGAGGTGAGTGGTCAGCTTCACAATCCCGGTACCTATTTTATAGGCTTGGTGGGCCTCAGAGCCAGTCTTGACAACATGTAGAAGAGAAAATTCTGACCCTACCGGGAAACGAACTCCAACTCCTTGGCCCTCCAGCCTGTAGCCAGTCGCTATAACGACTGAGCTATGCTGGTTAGCTGCTGCTGTCATTTTAAACTAATGCTCTGTATTAGTGGTTTTTGGCTTTCCCTGGTTCACATACTGGTGAAACGGCAGTTTCATGTTGTGCACTAGACCATAGTCTACAAATTAAATTATTACAAATACATCTAAATACGCTCATTTAGAAAAAAATAACGCCTTTGTGCAGCATTGAAGGGAAGTCATAACCGAATTGAATATGTCACAGTTAAAAGTTATACTCCGGAGAAAATGAAACAATTTGAGTACTCAGAAATTGATGGTCGCAAATGAAAAACAAATAGGCCTAAGTGTTAAGTGTAACTGAGTTGCCTAAAGAGACTTTGTAGTGTGCCTTGTGTGCAGCATAAAATGTTTAGTTACAGAAAGGAAAAGAAAAGTACACTCATTGTGAATTAATATTTATAGTTTCTGTGGCAAAATAGGCTTAATATAACTCTAGCCTACCGGTCCATAGCCCACCGCTTGTGTAATGCTGCTTGGTGTAACTGTACCTGTGCTTATACACACAGATTGGATAGAGTTGCCTTCCAGCTTCATTATTTTTGGAGTTTGAGACGTGACATGCGACTTACAGGAAGTACTTTGGTTTAGTACCTAAATAATAAACAGTAAACCTACTTTATCATTCGAACATAATAGCTTCCCTGATTTATTGCACAATTTTAATGCCAGTTGTAGACTGTCCAGGGGCTTTTGGTTTACCAACACACCCACCCACCCAACCACATTATCTGTTCAGCAGCAAAGATAAGGTATGAACTGTTTTCCAAACTCTGTAACCGGCAAAGTGCTGGGTGCAGAGGTGAAGGCTCAGGGTTGATGACCAAGGATGTATGAAAATATTCTGCCTGGTCAGGTCTATCTGAACATCTCAGGGGCCGATGATAGATGAGTATGGAGCATTAAAAGCCTGGTAATTAGCAGAGAAATGAATAAGAAACGCAGAGTTAAACCAGCTCTGGTCCCAGTGTTTGCTACATGTTGGTGTGACCATTCAGCTTCTATCTGCAGAGGACTTTCAGATTTTCCTTCCCCATATTTGTTGACCCATGCCTTCTGTTACAGGTCGTTATTCACATCATGATGCCTACAGTGACGCATACAGTTCTCCTTACGACTCTACACCGTTCCAGACTGTTCCAAATAGCACAGCTGAACACTGGGGTTCTGGCCCGGATATGGTGCAAGGAGGTCCACATCCTCACCCTGCCTTCTTGCATTCAGGTCCAGGCAGGGATGCTCTTGGCCATGCGGTGACTCCCAATGGTGACACAAAACCGGTGCTTCAGTCGTCCATGCTTGCCGGGTACTCTGGTAGGTGAAGACTTTTATCAAATTAGTTCTTCTCAGGAAGGTTCATTAACTATAAGTGTTATTAGGCTTATCCATCCAGTTTGCCTCTTTGTAGTTCCAAAGTCTAGAATGCATATTTCATGACCACACCATCTGTAACTTTTATGACACCATGCTTAGGCACAATTACACCTTACTTTACGAGTACATGTTGTGTGAAAAACCTTTAGGCTGTGCAATTTAAAGATGAACTTGGATTTGAAAAATCCAACTTCATAGTAAAATTACCTAAGACAACCTACAAATTCATGTATGGCACTTAGTACTGTTTTGGTTACATGCAGATTACATAGCAGAGATAAGAAATGCATACAGAACAGTGGCAAGGAAATCTGTTTGGAAAACAGTCATTTGGAAGGCAGGGAAGGAAACTGCAAGGAAGATGGGTTCTCAGACTAGCAGTTCAGGATTGTGTAGACACTGCAGTGATGGGCTTCGATGTTGGTAATGTGACTGTATTTGTCAGTTATGTCACAGTTGGCATTCCTTAGTTTGGCATTTGCATCATGGTGCCCAGATCAATTTCATTGCCCTTAATGAGTGTCATAATATTGTATCAGTAGTGATTAGCCTTGTCATAAATGTTGAACTAAATAAACACTATCAGGGCCTGAAGGAGAGACAGCAAGTTGGAGGAAATGAACAAAATAAGAGCTCTGTGAAGGGCTGTTGGTGTATTATTAATACTTTTTTTTTACTTAATAGAAAAATTCTCTCTTGTAATTTAAGGTTGTGTACTTGCACAAAGGAATCATGTTTGCATTTGATCACAGATGAAATAGTACCTGTAAAAGTAAAGTAAAGCTATCCTTGTAACAGGCCCTGAAGGCCCATAGGGTTGTGAGACGTTGAGGATCCCACATTACCTTTTGTTACAGAATTGTTGTACTGTAACTTAGCCAGATATTTCACCAAGTTTTCCAGTTTCCTCTACCAGTCATGATCTAACCAGTGGTCCATGCTTATCTATCATCAACCTTGTAACCAGATCCTGGTACTGTAGGCTTATCTGGGGCCACAGTATGAATCTCACCCCAGTCTAATCAGTAATATTGTAGAGAGATGTCATAAGTGTAACATTTTCCTTCCTCACACCTCCAGGTCTTGACGAGTATGGAATAACCAATGGTAAGCTTACATTGGTGGTTTTAGTTTCTTTAGTGTTGAACGAGTAGTTAATTTGGTCTCTGCTACTTCTGTAATAAGTAATCCTACAATTTTTGTGTTTCTCATTCTTATGTTCATTAGGCTTAATATGTCATAGCACTTGCTATGATTTTTTCCTAATTATTTTCCATCATAACTTTATATTTTACTATGCCATTCCACACCTTCCTGTTGAGCAGACTGGGCTAGTGACAGTACTGTAGAATGGAATTGAAAAAATACCCAGTTTGTATACATGCTATCATGACTGAGATTTCTCATAACTTTTTGTATCTGGGTGAATGTCAAGATAGTTCCTTAAAATCTGCTGTCATTGCTTCTCGCCTACTCCTCTCTTAACTTAACATTTATTATCATAATCTCATGTGATTTGACATTATATAAACTCTGTAACCAAAACTGCATCATTAAGTAATGTACAAATCAGTCTTCCACTTGGTATATGTTAATTTGTAATTCACTTTGTCCATTCCAGTGTGTACATTACAAAATAATAATATGGATCAGATGTTCTGGTTCAGAACTGCGATGTTGGTTTGACAAATGGGGTTTGAAAATCTTACAGGTCTACTGTTTTTCTGGTGAAGAAGGCATGTTTTAATTCTAGTCATGAAGTGCTGTAGTTACACTCTGGAAACAAAAAGTCTGATAAGTAATAGATTATGATCCATATTCAGTTCCAAGTTCTCAGTCATTTTGATGCTCTCATCTTACAGTTGGACTTGTTCCAGAAGAGCCATGGCTGAACCTAGGAATTCTGTATACCATGTTATGCAATGCAAATTGGATACATTTTGGTTGTAGTCCAAGCTGATGTTACTCACTGCTTGATATATTCTAGTGAAAAATGTTATACTATTTAATTTTAGTTTGAATGAGTCTAGTATAATATAATCCATCCTTTACATGAAGTTCAAATTGGACTAGTTTAAATTTCTCAAAACAGCACATTATACAAATAGCTGGCACATGATATAGAATTGGGATCTATAACATTGATGCACATTTAATGAAATGAAAGTAACAGAAATGTACCCTTTTTATTGTAGTATCGAGAGTATTTTCTTCTGGGATGGTTTGGTTTGCTTTGCTTGTGACCTGCTTCTTATTGGTTACTTGCTTGATTAACTTTTAGACCCTGAAGATGGAGGCAGAATGTCCCTCTGAACTTTTCTTGAACTACTCTATGAACAGAGAAGAAAAGTTAAAAAGAACAGAAAATGTTTGTATTCCAATTGAATGCACCTTTCCACCCCTCTATTGGAACAGGAAAGTAGAAACAAATTTCTAAGTTCTCCCCTCCATATATTATTAGGCAGGTTCTCTGGCTTGTTTATAGAGAGTCAAGACTCCCATCATTCTATTTGACAGCTGTAGTTTGTCCTGGACTAAAACCAGAGCTTATATTCAACTCAGAATCTTAAAATAAATAGCAAGCAAGTGTGTCTAGGGACTCTGATAAAATCTGTCCCAATTTTGAACATATTTTCAGTTTACTCAGACAGCTAATAAGTATTTATGTATTCCTGTTTACACTGAAATATTATTTCTTCCCTTTAACATGTATTATTATAATAAGCGACGTGAATATTAATTCGAGCAGGTGGTGGGCCGTGTTTCACAGGGTCGGGCCCAATTCAGCTCTGGCAATTCCTGCTGGAGCTACTCACAGACAAATCATGCCAGGGTTTCATCTCTTGGACGGGTGATGGCTGGGAATTCAAACTGACAGATCCTGATGAGGTTGCACGCCGATGGGGGATTCGCAAGAATAAGCCCAAAATGAACTATGAGAAATTGAGCCGTGGACTGAGATACTACTATGACAAGAACATCATCCACAAGACAGCAGGAAAACGCTATGTGTATCGTTTTGTATGTGACCTCCAAAGTTTGATGGGGTGAGTATTTCAGCAACAGTACTTTTCATGTATTTCAGTATCACTTGTATATTTCATGATTCATTCTGCATCATATAGCATTCATTTTGTTGATAATGGTCAAATGAGCTATCTAACAGTGATATAAATTGTCAAAATAGAAATGTGAATGAACATATCTGTCTGGCTCTATGCACTTGAAGCAACTAGCAGCACCTTACATGAAAATCTAATTTTGGAAGATCGTATCATGGGCACCAGAAAGGCATTACAGCAAGACTACAATGTTCTTCACTTGGCAACACCTTGGCATGTTTCAGGTTAACTCCAGAAGAACTTCATGCAATGGTGGACTTGAAGCCAGAGAAGAAGGATGATGACTGAAAAGACTGTCCTAATTTGCTGCCACATGATTGTAACACCTTTCAGACTCAACCAACTTAACAGCTGCTACAATCCTCTAGACTCGTTGCTTAGTAGCTGTGGTAAGGCTCAACACAGGTTGCCAGACAAGTCTGGACCTAACAATCTATACATAAACAGTAACCAGTCACATTGTCTTGTCTGTGCAGACTGGGATTTCTAAATTTCAGTTACAAAAAATACAATAAATCAGCACTTGACCAAAACAAAGTGTTATGCCTCATACTTGTGTTACAGAGGTATGGGGTTAGTCACGAAATCATTTTATTTCAAACAAGTCATCCTCTGCACATGGATATGTGTTGTAGGATTCTTTACAAGTGATAAATGACTGACAGGTCGACAGTTTAAAATGCTCTCTGTTGAAACATTTGGAAGAAAAAGCGTCCTTCCAGTAACCAAGCTTGTACGTTAAGTCTTGGTCGTGGATACCAGTTTCATTCATGCTCTTGGTTTTGTTTTTTTTAAGAATGAAAGGAAAAACTGTTTACAGCTGTTGGCATCGTTAAATGTTCTGAATCTATGGTCACAAATGTTCTAACATTTTTCTTCTCATTTTGCCTTGGCTTCAGGCAACATAAGAGAAGATATTTGAAAAGTATTTGAGATACAGTAATGTATACAGCTGACAAAAGAAGAAAAGTGCCTTGTAAATAATGTACGCCATTTTGTCCCAGAAAAATTGTGGGATATCTAACATAAATATTATTTGTGATTTTATGATACTAAATATAAAGGTGTCACTTTTTTAGTTTTAAACTGTGTTTTATTATGTAAGAGTGTAATATATTATTATAATTATGTATGATATGCAATTGTTGTGATTGTATGAAAAATGAAAGAAAGAAAATAATTTGTTTGGTACTTTTTCTCTGTTTTACAGCTATTGCTGACAGTCTGTTTCTAAGATATGTAACCTATCTTAGCAGTTTTTTATATCAAGTGTAATTTTTTCCAAAATGTTTATAAATGATGTTTTTATATAATATAACTATGTGGAAAATCAAACTCCAGGAATCTGTATTGGTGCATGTGCTATTAGGTGCAGTCCTCAAGTTTTGCCTCTAGTTACACCATAATTGGGCCACACTTAGTAATGTGTTGTAAGTATAGGCATCATACTCCATATTATGTATTGTTTCTGATATTGGATTAGAGATTTATCTTCTTAAATGATACTGTTATATAAAAAGTACAATTTCATGAACTTTCCTATAAACTGTTTGTCACCAGACAGAAGTGACTTTGTCTACATTTCATAAAGCCTTCTGCACAAAATGTAAATCAAGGCAACATCAGTGTGATGCTCAAAACTAAACAACAGTGCCTCAGCCATTCTCTTTACAATTCATACGACAGAAAAACAATCCTTCCATATCATAGACAATCAACATTCTATCAGCATCAGAGGTTGATGATGGTATATAATTTATGAATATTCTTAGAGTCTGGTCATATCAGCTAAAATTCAAATAGATCTTACAGAGCAGTGTCTTTTGTAGATAAGTGTATGATCATGTTACATATGTCTATACTGTGTCTCAGTGCATATATAATTGCCCATTATTGTAGTTTCTGAGATATTGTCAGTTGTGCTGTCCATGTTGAAACATTTCACAAATTTATACTTCTTAAGATTTCAAGTTTCAAGTTTGTAGCCAAGGAGAAATTTTCATATATACTCTTCAATTCTGACCACTTGTTTACAGAGAATACTTAGTTCACTGTAGGAGCTGGATAGTGCAGTTGGTATAGTGACTGGCTATGGACTAGATGGCCGAGGGGTTAGAGTTCAAATTCTGGTAGGAGTGAGATTGTCATCCAGAACAATTCTGGGGCCTAACTGCCTGGCCTTCTGCCCAGTGGTTACTGGGGGCTCGTCCAGCTGTGAAGCTGACCATTCACTTTCAACCAGTGCTGAGGTCGAGAATACATGGCTCTATACATCCATAACCCCATATACCTTCATGGCTTAGTGCTTAATTAGTGAAGCACAGGGACAAATTTACCTTATTGAGTCCACTGTAGAAAATTATGATTCATGTAGTTCCACAAGAAAATTTTAGCACCTTCTAGTTAATTCTAGAGGGGCATGCAGTAGCGTAGTTGGTTGAGGCACAATGCTAGAGGCTGGAAAGTTGCAAGTTCAATTTCCAGTGATGTCATTGGATTTTCTTTTCAATTTGCCTAATTCTTTCAGCCGCACTATGGCCCTGGGGTTGACTTGGCCTCTAACAGAAATGAGTACCAGGAATCTTCCGGGGGGGGGGTAAAGGGCGCTGGTGCATAAGGATGACAACCTTACCGCCATATGTGAGCCAGTTGTCTAGGAAATGTGGGAGCCTCGACATCGCACAACATTATGGACCTTCACTGCATGTTACAGGGATAGCTTTACCTTTATTTTTTATAGTTAATTCTGCTTTCCTATATGTCTCCTTAAAGGCATTGTTTTTCCAGAAAAATGTTACACTAATCAGGTTCTCAGTTTTATGGTTAAGAATACAACATTCAGTCCTTTTCTTTGAAAGAGTTGAAGTTAGTGATTGATGTGGTTTTGAATAAGACAGATATTTCATATGGAATTTTAGGAACAATTTTATGAAAGGTGATTGTTCACTGACAGCACTAACCTTTACATGCTATTCATCTGTAAGAGATGGAGGAATCTGAAACACAGGTCTTTATCCCACTTTGGAAGCAGCAGTACAATCACAAAAATATTTCAGATGGAACTGGGGCCCATTACACTGCTACATGGACATTGTGAATCTTGAATCTCTGATGAAAATACAAACTCATAGGGAATTATTCATGAAATTTTGTGGATGAAGTGTCATGAAAATCTCTCTTTGTTGCATTCTTGAAGAATCCACTGCAGTGCATACATGCAGATCCCCCATTTCTGTCTTACACAATAATTATCATTCAAAACTTTTTATGGTTTATTTATCTGTATGATCTGAAATTTCATTACAATGTTAATACAATAAACGCAAGATCTCAATTTCATGACAGGATGGCTAGTAAATCTGTGTATGTATTCAAAAGTTCTAGCACTTGGGTAAAAGCAAATGAGAAGTTCTGTGTATCCACACATAGTTACAAGAACGTTTATATTTGAAGCCTTGTTAATACATAGTTACAAGAACGTTTATATTTGAAGCCTTGCGAGTAAAGACAAGACAATATGTAAAATGCTGAGAACAGGTAAATTCTTGGCCTGAGTGAATTTATATGTTCTTATTTAGAAACAAATTTTCATAAAAGGCAATTCTTCCAGTTTGGGCTTCTGTATTATGTTTTACGAGTAAAGAAGGCATGGGAAAGTGATGGGGGATTCTTAAGAATCCACTTAGAACTTGATAGTGTATTTTAATATTAACTGTTTTAATTCTCTTACAATTAATATGTTCATAAAACATTGTTACAGTCTAATACATTTTATTTCCTTTACTACTGCATGTTTTGACTAGGTGGTCCACAAGTTATGCTCTAGACTTGTATTCAGGGGGTGCTGGGTTTGAATCTCAGCCTCACCAGCTGTCTTGATAATTTTTTTCATGGTTTTCATTAGTCCCTGCAAGTAAATGCCGGTATATTTCATCGATCAGGTCATGATCCCTCCCTTAAAAATTCTTCCCACTTCAACTTTCATCTGTCATCCCACCATGTGATGGTATAATAGTCTCGATACTGAAAATGTTATGAAATAAATCCATGACATGTGACTGTCATCTTCAGGTAACCCAAGTTGAATGTTGTATGGACAACTGGTTCCCTTTTCAGTCTTTGCCCATTTGTACAGTGGACAGTTAATGTATGATAAGAACCTCAGAACATGTGTATTACTTATAGTTTTGCTTAAATCAAGTTATGGATAAAACATTCAATTAAAAATCACATACACTTAATAAAAATGATGTGATGTCCTTCATCCTCCTATATCATGATATTTACAATAATATTACTATTTTATGCTGGCTGACTGTGTAACTTACTCTGCATATGCTACATGTCTGATTTCAACTGTTTCTGAGTTTGCCTCCCCCCTCCCAGGTGTTAAAGAAGTTCCCTGGTCTGTTTGTTGTTTGTGATGGTTGTTAAGAAGAATATGTGGGAGACTAAAATGTACTATGTTTATTGCGATATCTCTGATCAGTGATACTGACCCTGCTTATGATGTAAATGAGTGCAAGTAGATGTGCTTTCCTGCAGACAGGAATAGAGATATCCTGTTTCTTATGTCTTGGCCTAGGTTTCTTTTAAGGTAGTGTTTTGTCAACATATTGATTTGAATAGAATATTACTGCTACCAGCCTGCTGCCTGTTTCGTATGTGTGTGTTTCCTGTGTTTATAGATATAGAAGCATTCATAACTACCCAGTATTCTTCCTGTGGGAATTACTTCAGCATCTCCTTACAGAGTTCAGTTTTATTGTAGGCATGCTATCATCCATTCAGGGTATGTGTAATGTAATTAAGATGTGTCTTTGTTGCATTTTGTATCCTTTATATCCTGCTGATATCTAATCCTAAATTTTCTTCCCATTTGGGATAAATATAGTTTATTGGAGTCCCAAGGTACTAATTTGTACAGATCAGTTTTGTTGTATTTATCAGTTTCTCTATGTGATCTCTTAAATTTTGTAAATACTTTAAAAACAATATTAGTTTCTAGAAATGTTCATGTTGTTCTTATGAAACTGTAACTAACACACACAATTGAGATTTATACTGTACATTAACTTTCCACCTTCAGAGTCCATAATATGTCAGGAATTTCATGAGCAGCTGGGCAACCGTTAGCTTCTCAAGAACGTAGCTCCATGGAGTTAGTTATTCAATCAGTCATTCATTCAGTTAGTAGTTAGCTGTGAAATTGATTAGTCACTGAATATCAAACCCACAGTCCACAGAAGACGTGTCACATATTAAAACATGTAGTAATACAGGAAATTAAAATTATTCATGTGTTAGACTGGGTATGCCACTGAACCAACCAATGCATTGAAGTACCAAAGGTAAAACTCTTTGTCTGATTACCTGAGCAAAGCAAGAGTATAAGGAATCTGTGGAACATTTATGTACTGTCATTCATTGATATACTGTCACTTGTAACCCCCAGTCTATAATATATGTACATAAAATATACAATATAAAACAGCCTTAACAAATTACATTGCATTATTTCTCTAAGCCAATAAAAATATGTTAGCTGAAATCAGAATTTTTCATACTTTTAATGATGTTATGTATCTTGCATATGATATGGCAATTCGTACTTAATGGCAGGCACCAATGAACAGAAGGCGAGTTTGTTAAAAATTTCATCCATGGCAGTAAGCCAGTCTAGTGAAACAAGTTTTTAATATAAACATACAGACTGATATTGTTGGATATATAATTTCCTTTAATCTTTATTGGCCATGCATTGCACTGTTGTAATGGCACACTGCATGTAGTCCAGTTGACCAAGTGTTGCATTTTTTCAATAATAATATTGTTACTCCTGAATTAAAATCTGTCATTGCCACATTACTGGGAAATTTAAAATCCCTTGTTTACAGATGATAAAAGTTAATGTATTTTGTTTGTGACATTGTATTTTTATTTCTTCAACATTAATGACTGAAGTAAGTTGTTCCATCAGTAAGTGTATAATCACATATATCGCTGTGTGTGTGTGTGGAACAAAAATTTAGAGCAGGTTAACATTTTTAAAATACCAAAAAATCCTGCACTTGACATTTACGTCTATTCCAGTGATGCTGAAGAGTTGAGGTATATTTATACATTCCAAATAATTTTGAGGATGTACTGTAGAAAGAATACAAACTAATGGCATGAAGTAGGCATGATCTTAAACAGAGAGCTGAAATATGAACTGCTTGCAGACATGGCAGTATATCAAGGTTGCACTGTATGTATGTGTTCTGCTGCCACCAGCATCCTGAAGGCAGGGCGATGTAAGTTCTCTGTCTGAATATTAAGTTTACAAAATTATTTGTGTAATATGAAATTATGAATTCATGCCAGGGACAGAAAGTACTGGGCCAGAATTATAATCTTAAAAAATAAAGTGCAGTGTCTCTTTAAATGTCATCTGGTCTTTGTCAAGGAGTTTATATGGTAGCTTCACAATATTAGCGAGTGTTTACATTAAGTACCTGAATAGAAGTACCAGTAGATCTGAATACTCCAGCTTTTTGCATTGGTTGGTTTTCAGGTGTATCTAGTATCTAACTTTGACCTTAGCTCAAACCAGAGATGTGAAATGCTATAACTACTAAACTTAAGAGATACTTTTTCATATGTATCAGGGTGTAAGTTGTTATATTTAAAGTTTATATTGACCCACAAGAGAAAAAAATTACTTATTTTTTGTCTAGCTGGAAAGAAAATAATGTAATTGATGTAGGAGAGTATGACAGTGAAATTACTTTTCCTGGTTGGAAGGAAATAATAATTTCAATGATTTTCTGTTGTATGAACTTATTTATGCCACCATTAATACAATGATGTAACTGAATGTTCTAGGCTTCAAACTTTTATTTTGTTATTGCTGTAAATTCAGGATTATCTGAAATCACAGTACTAGAATGCTGGTTTTATTATTAATCAAGGTATAACATATCTTTTTTGGAGTTTACTTCTTGAGGTATTTATTTGCATGCTTTTATTTGCCAGTATTATATTAAATTTATCAATACTGTAGTTAGAAACATTCATATCAATATCATCCAATGTATATAAATGCTGATAAAACACTGATGCTTGCATTAATGGTAGAGGTAGAAGCAAATCACAAAAATAAAATGAAGACCTCAAACTAAAGCACTCATCCAAAATACATTACCTTGTCTGCTACATATGGCCAGGACTAATTGAAGAGTTCATGGAAGAAAAATCAGTCCCGTTTCGGCAACTGATTAAGTATAGATGTGTTGGACGTTATCACATAACCTTCCAAGGTTAATGCACCCAAATTCATTAGTGAGCGTCATGGCCCCTAAATTTGTTGAAGTTGTGTAAAATACAAATATTTGATAATTTAAACATATGGTAAATAAAACAATGGTAATTAATGAGGTCAGCATTGATATAGCATACATTGGGCACTACCAGGGTCTGTTTGCAAACTTGTCTGAAATTCACTCATTGGTTCACAAACTGAGTAGTTGTACCCCCAACAAACTTTAAGTATAATTTCTTTATTAAAATTGTCACAACACAACAATATTAAGGTCAGTGGCTAGTTTGGCTCTTTAAGTAACTGGAATATTTGTTGGCCCATGTTAATATATAAACAGTACTTCCAGTATCTATATAGTAACTCAGTTGAATTTGAATAGTCTAATGATTGTTACTGTTCTTCAGCTACAAATTTCTTAAATCAACATAATACAGTATTGTTCCCCTAAAGCACATCTCTCCAGTCCCTCTGTATGAATACTGAAGGCAAGATATCAAGTCTGTATAATGTAGGACCATGAAATATTTTAATTACTGATAAATGAATCAAGAACAGTCAGTTTAAAGAAATTACAGTAATATGACTACCACTGCTCAAGTTTATAGAAAGCATCATATTGTGACTTTGTGAACTCCTAAGAGAGACTGTATGCTCTGGTTACGTTTCCTTTCAGAATATGCACATCTTTTACCCATGGGATATATGAAATGTAAAGCTGTTCAGTATATTGAAAATTCCAGTACTGCTTCCAGAGGTCAAACCATCCTGTTTTCAGGAGTGCATAATATTAAAAAAATCTATGTAATAGAAATTCTGTATGTGTGTGAATAGTCATCAGGAGAAAACATGCTCAGGTCATTAAGGGATGCACAAAAAGTTTGGGAACCAATGAAAAATTCTACACCAAACTTCAAAACATAAGTTGTCCACACTTATTTAGGTGATATTCTTGGACATGAGACTTGCATAGAACACAACAGACTGTTATATTTAGAAAGGTACATTAATGAATACCTTTTGTCTACTGTTGCACTTGTGTCACGCTATTTGACCAGGAGGTGGGGACTGGCAAAATGACAGGTACTGTGGCTCTGCCAGGCCGCACAGAGTAGGAAGCTGTATTTTTATAGCTTTCTTGAACTTTTATCAGTTTCTGATACTTGCTAAAGAATTTTTGAGTTACATTATATATATTTTTGTAACAAATTAATGAAAACATGACACAAACTCAAACTGAGGTTTTAAACTAAGTCAGTATTTAAGTAACAAGAGTTTTATTAAACCTTAATGTGATTTTTTTAAAAAATAAATGTTATTTGTATGAATGACAGATTTATGTTAACTGTGTGTGAAATCTACATTTTGACGCCAAAGGAAAGAAAACTGCTAGTAATATTCGAGCATTTGACTATAATGAATATGTAATATTTGAGTGAATGGTTGTTTCCTGTTTGATTGAAAGTTAATTAATTCTAATGGGTCAGCATTGTAAATTGCAATATATTATGGTTAGAAATGGGCACATCATAAATAAAGTTATTACCCATGAGAGAAACATAAGTTCTGTACTTACAGGATAAAGAGCATAAATAAAGTTGAGATCCTACATATGGTCATTTTACTGATATAATAATAGTAACTGCAAGCTTAATACTTGAAAGAAGAGGAAGGAAATCCAGCTCTTCAGTAGAGCAGGTAATAATTCAGACATTCTCTTGGAGACTGTTATCAGTAATAAAATCCTGTGTTTTCAATGTGATCCACAAAATAAACGACACTCCATGCAGAAATCATCATCACTAAGATCATAAAATGGCAATTCAGAGGTATTGGAGTTTTAATGAGTAACGTTTTCTGATTTTAAACAAACATTAGGACTCAACTGTTCCAATATATTTGACAGATGCAGCATGCTTTTCCTATCTGATATCTTCTGAAGTTTTATCATTCATAGTGAGGTAATACCTTCTAAGTCTGTGAATTTTTTTAATTAGCCTGTAAATGAGTTTAATTATTGATTCAAAGACAGATACATTTGGCAGAGTGTTTATAGAGGTGAAACATTCAGTACTTACATATTTTTGCAAGCCCTGAGCTGTAAATACCCCCATTGTACCCAGGAGTTGAATTGAAGATTGGATTTATTGAACATGTCTAACTTGCAATTACAAATAATTATAACAGTCACTAATCTCTATACACTACTACTCACTACTGCAAACATTAAGTCTTATGTCTCTTCACTAGTCATTGCTTGGTAGTGGTATCTAACAGTGCAATACAAGACTCTCATGCTAACCACTAACTCTGTCTACTTCTAACTCATGACTAACTTTTTCTGGTGGTCCTTGCTGTATAGCCTTGGCATGGACCACATAGTGAACACCGTGTCCAATAGTTCTTCCATTGTTGCATGCATATCTGTTGCCTCTGGAACGTATTTACCATGTCATTACCTAGCAGTGGTCACCTCTTCTTGCTCTCAGCCCTCGTGTCACATTATCTTAAAACTTATTCACAATGTGAACAGTATTATAAATTAATTTCCAGTTAATGGAATAATTTTATTTACATTGTAAAGAAAATGGTCCTAATATGGCCTGCTGGAAAACTGAAATGAAGAAAGGAAGGACAGTAGATAACTGTACAAGGACACGACAGTAATTTAAAGGGCAGTATCGGAAAAAACAAAACTTTATTAACTGACTCTTAAGAGAAAGACATATCTCATGATGAAGGAAGATGTATTAGCCTTCATTGTATACAGACTTAATGCAATAATACATGAAAAATTCTCAGTCATTAATGCACAGCAATTACTGTTAATTGCAGTGAAATATTCAAATGTTCATTATGTCTGGGCTACGAGCAGCAGCTTCTCTTTGCTGTCTGAAAACTGTGTCAGGTACTCCACTTCAAGAGGATGCAGGTGTCCTGTTATTACCAGGGAGTGGAGTGGTGGACCCAGATGAATGTCCTTCATTTCTTGCAGTGTGCAGGCCAGTATCTGCTGTGTGTCAGAACCAACACGGGCCAACCCCACACATAGGGTGGAATTTGTGTAAGCTGCACATTATATTATGACATTGTGAGGACAACCAGAAATCCACTGACAAGAATGGAAATATAGATAAATTTGGGCTGAATAGAATATGGACACACAAATAAAACTGTGCTTTTGCCAGATGCATATAAAGATCCTTTCATGAAATTTGTTTCAGATCAGCCATTACATGCAGCTCTCTCTGGTTATTTAAAATTACCTAATTTGAGCTCATACACTCATGAGATTTTTTTTCTTATGGAATGAATAAAATTAGTTCAGTCACTTATACTTCCTGCAACCATGACTGCAGAAAAATAATGTGAGATCATCAAAGAAAATGGTGAAATTATCATAACTGTGTGATGAAGATAGTGGACTGTGCTGAATACAATGACTGATTTTTCATTCTGTTTAGTAAAGGATGTGAATCAAGACTGAAGGGTTGAGGAAAGATTTGGTATGGTGAAAATATGTATTTCATCCATGCAGGAAAGAAAGCTCCATAAAAAAAAACAGACTGGATACACCATTTCCAAATGTTTTTGACATGGTATGCATTAAAAGGCAGAGCATTAGCTGGATGGGAACAGAGTCAGGAAAGCTGTGTTCAATATATATATTAAAAGGAATTTTGGGGAGATTCTGTACCATGACTGCCTGCTCTGTTGTGACAACAGTCATTTTGTGTTCAGCCACTGGCCTGAGCAGATTATTTCAAAACAGTACTGACTGACTGCTGAATTGCTGCTGGCCCTCATGGGCACAGCAATTCTTGGTTCCAAGTCCCATGGAACCAATAACCACACTCACTGTCTGACAGCTCTGGAAGCCTTTGAGCTTCAAAAACAGTACATGCAGTAGTGAAGGTTTTATGCTTCCTTGTTCCACGATGCAACAATACTGTAACCTGCATCTACACCCACTCATAATTTTATGTTGTCATATGGCTACTAGCACAAAGCACAGGATTGTCATTCCTGTGACACTGTAGTTAAGTTACTGGCATCACATCAAAGAGTAGTATGACCAACTGGCAATGTGTGAGTCACTTGAGGGACCTGTACCTAGGTGAGAGGGGCAAAAAACTGTATCATGGCAGAGATTCCTGGAACCTGCTACACTGTACACACCAGCAGTTTTTTCAATGAAGAGTTAGTAATGTTCTAATACCTAACATTTTTTTCAAATCAGTAATGTATTGTGTGTAGACCAGTTGCTAGTCCATTGCTAGGAAGTGACTAGTGAAAGGCTGAGAAGACTTAGCATGGGCTCTAGTGATTTGTAAAGTGTGTAGATCAGTGATAGCATTGTAAATGCTTGTAGTTCAAAGTCGTATGTATAAGTGGTTAATACATCACCAATTCAGACACTGTCATACCCCTACATGTGTCATCTGGTGTCAGAAATGGTTGGATTTGGGCACTGCACTGGACAATGATCATTATATCACCACACTACAAACATGGAGCAAACAATGGAACAGACGATGGAACGACTGCTGGCCGAAATGAAAGCTGTCCATGAAAAAATGATGGCCAAGATAGATGTCCATCATGAATGGATGGGAGCCAGTGTGAATGGCTAGCAGAAAGACGACCTGCCAAGAAGCATAAGAGGCCCACCCAGAAATGGAGGCAGATCCAGAGGAGGTCCCTAAATAAGAGGCCACAGTGAAACCTGTCAAAGCACTGAAGAAGTGGCATGAGGTAAGGGACATGGTCATAAAGGACTGATGGTCAAATAGATAAGACAGCAAAAGTGGACCAGGGACATTATACAAGCAACCTGAAAAGGTCAGATGTTTGGGAAAAGATGGGCAAAACTGGAATGCAAAAACGGCATAAGCAACGACTTAAAGGAGTGGCTACATCTTGGAGCAAGAGGACATCTGGCAGGATCTTCAGGAAAACCATCAGGCTGGAGATCATGAAGCTAACAGCCAGATCTTCTGTCAGGATCTTAAAAATGAGTGACTGGACACTGTGGAGGGGTTGGCCCCCTCCGAAATGAACGAAGAGATGGCACACTGAGTTGGAGCTGGAGATGTAGCAGCACTGACCGTAAAAAGATGATGGTAATAAACATGGACCGACTGGCACCCTATGAGGGAACTGCTTATGATGAGCAGTCTTAAGGAGGGAGCAACAGGAGCAGATGGAGAGAAGTCACCATGAAAACCATGCCACAGGAAGGAAGATGAGACTGGTCATAGATGTCACATGCACAGCTCTCGAGGGAAAAAAGAAATGATGGTAGGACAATAGCCTTAAGGAGGGAACAATGTAGTGTGTAAATACACTGCTGGGTAATGGTCACAAAATGACAGCAGTTGCTAGGGCAGCGGATTCTTGGCAAGCAGGGTAGTAATGCAGCCCATTTCTGGGCAACAGCCCGGTAAACACAATACCGCGCCAATGGACATGAACACAAAAATAGAAGAATGGTATTTTCTATGTGGTCCATGCTGAAAAGTTATAACCAGGCCAGTTGGAGCAATGAGTTCAGTTTAATTCTGCAAGGGAGGCTGAGAAGAGATGGTGCTATAATTAAGTGGACTTACAAGTTGAGTGTTAGCCAGCAGGAAATGGCATGACCACAGAAGGTGATGAATCTCCAGTGTTACGATCCTTTACCAGGAAAAGATGTAGTGAAAGCAAACTGAGAAGACTTAACACGTGCTCTAGTGATTTCTGAAGTGTATAGATCAGTGACAGCATTGTAAGTGCTTGTAGTTCCACGTTGTATGTATAAATGGTCAATAAATCTGTATACCAATCCAAACCCCCGTCTACAATCACCCCTAAACTGTGACAATATTAATCATTTAATGAGGTTACATCATTACACTTTAGTATTTCTTACCTATAAAACAGTGAATTATGAATCAGGTACACACAGCCCACAAACTGTTGGAAAATTGATGTGAAATGCAAACCAAAAAATGAGGTTGCAGCAAAGTGCTGAGTAGGAAGGGAAGCCCAATTAAGGATGAAGGAGCTGCTGATGACTATTGGAGATCGCAGGTGAGGAGACAGCTGTTTATAGGGAATCAGTAGAAATATGTTCAGCTAGGAAAAGCTGAAATAATTAATTGGTTATTAAAAGCGTTCTCTGCGGAGGAAACAAAAGGAGTTTGTAACATACCTAACTCCTTGTACTCTCCATCCTTTCTCCTGATGATTTCTAACAACTGTCCAGCTGCTTCACTGACAGACATGAAATGGGGAGGCTGATATTCCTTTTCCTTTTTTGTTAGACTTTCCAGTGTCGGCTCCTTAACACGGATATCTGTATCAGATTTATGCAACTGTGATTCAGATGATAGCATCCACAAAATGATCCTATTACTATTTCTGACCATATAACCAGCACTTTATTCCCCCTTCTAAAAACACGTTTGCCAATACTCGCACACTTTCAGTTTTAGTCTGAAGGTGAAAGAATACAATGCATCAGAAGATGTGAGATATTTTACAAATCTGTCAATATGTATCAATTGCAAGTATGTATACTAGCTGAAGAAATGTACTGCATATAACCAGTCATCAGAATGAATATTCAGTTTACTTGAATTCTACATAAGACAGAAAACAGACAATAAAAAATGAAAGTATAGCAAGATGTTCATTCTTGTAAAAGGGGTAAAAAACTTATAATATGCAAATATATGGTAACTGATATAGAATATGTATTTCAACAAAGTAACTGAACAGAAAAATGGGACACATTATTGCATGTCAGTAAATAAAATAATTGCATTTATAATTATTATACATAAATACACATATTTTAAAAAATTAATAATTAGGACACAATAATATACCGTATTTACGCACGTATAGGCCGCAGCACAATTTTCAGACAGAAATTATAGAAAAAATAATTTTCTTGGAATATTATTTCAGGAGTATTACACCCTGTATTACTAATTATGAATATAAATTTTTTTTTAATGAAGTGTGATTTCGAATATAAGCCGCACCCCAGTTTTCCTCTTGAATTTTTGGCAAAAAATGTGCGGCCTATACATGCGTAAATATGGTACCTTATAGTGTAGATGAAAATGGAATATGGTTCAAGGTTCAACATTTGAAATACCTCAAACATCATCCTAGTGAAAGTTGGACCACATTACCAATATCTTACCTAGAAGACATAGAGTATGCAAACCACGCCTTCTGTTGCCGAAAATTTTGTCATAGAAACTGTCAGGCTGCCATGACTCGGTCCAGTATGGGATAGAGACTGTCTCCCCAAAATTATAAAGCTGTAAACAATATTAAGAAAAAACACCTGATAAACCCTTGCTGTAACTTGTAATGATCCGGAATTTTAAGAAAGTAATTTTGGCTTTAGACTGTTTGATAGTTACTGTATGAAGATTCTGAGTTATTTGTGATATTAACTAACCTGAAGCCCACAACATCCAACAGCATTCATTATCGATGCATTGTGAATAATCTTGTATGAGACACCTGCTTCTCTAGCACGAAGAACCAGATCTGTATGTGTAGTTGCACCAAATGGATCCCCTACGACCAGAAATGCAATGTCTTTTGAAGTAGCATCTTGAAGAATTTCATCTGCTCCTTGTTCAACAAGATCACGGTCTGCAACGATCAGGCTACGCCCATAGAATTGTTCCTGTGTATTTTAAATGTCAGCATTTTATTGACATTCATATTTGCTTCAGAGAGTTGGAATTGATGTGTTTGTAAATTTATACTATATAAAAACATTTATTTCTCCTGAAAAACCCCATTGATATGGAAGAAGGTTTATTCTCCTCTCCCACATGCCTTTCCTCAATTGTTTTGGAGAAAGGACGCTAGCATTGTGAGCAGATGAGGAACACTTATTCTTAAGCAGGGACACCAAAGGCATCATTAATCCCTCTATAAGTGTTTTCATATTATTTTATTCAAGCAGTGTAGCTAATATGACACATTTCAAAAGGCAGGAGTGAAAAATTTGGTTTGGCAACCATTTACCGAAGGAAACGTTACTTAATCTAACCTAACAAAATCAAACTGAACCTAACCTGACAGCAGCACTATGCAAACAAAATCCGCCCAGTGATAGGTGCTGTAAAAGACCCAAACCTATCTGGTACTTTACAAAGCACTTTAAGATAGTAAATCTTCCCTAACCTAAAATAGTAAACATAACCTTACCAGCTCTTCTTTACCAACTGTTAAAATTGATGTATAAGCCTCCAAGTAAACTCTTTCAGCCTTCTTCACAATTTCAAATCCTCTGACTGTGATATCTTCAGCACCTCCGAGCCCTAACCCAATTACATAAAACATGACAGAAACTTATGCTTATATTTTCCCATACATTATATCCACATTTGCTCTGCTGCCATGTTTCTCTTCGACAGCTCTCTCAACCGTTGACGATTTGGCAATTTTGTATTTGGTGAACCGTGGTTGTTGTATGATATCCTGTGATTGCAAATCTGTTCTGTGCATGTAGCCGTTAAACAATTGACGGTGGCAGTCACCGATTGGACGTGGTGTTTACGTTTGAACCAATAGCGGGAGAAATTTAGGAATCAGTGAGAAGCAGTAACCTCTTTTGAAATCTCAGTTACAGTCTTTGGTTTTAATACGGTTGTGTACGTTTTAGGCGTTGTAGGCGTTGTAAGCTTCATATACTTCCTATGGAGGAATTAGGATTGTATGGGTGAATGAAACATGTTTATCTCGGATGTGGAAGGAAGTCATAAAGAAGAATTATACAATATAATTGTACATGACTTACGACATGTAGGAGTGAAGCATAGAATTAAGAAGTCGACCAACAAGCATTCACAGGTGCGATACCAGCTAGGTTCTGCAGTTGCTTTGAATTTTGATTCTGAAATAAGATTTTACAAATTTTAACCCATTTCCAGTGCTCTAAACACGGCAATGTGGAGAAGGCAGGAATATTTAGAGTGCCACTTCATCATCTTGATCATGAAATTGTATTGCTAAACTGTGGGACAGCCGTTGAAGTCCCGAGTTTTGTTGCAAGGGCTTGCTCATACATAAAACAACATATAGAAACTGAAGGAATTTTTCGCAAAGCTGGCTCAACTTCACGACAGAAAGAACTGAAGGTATGGCATAGAACCGTTTAGTATGGTAATTCGTTTGTTGTATGCATGAAGTATTATATTTAATAAATGTACAACTGTTATTTGGGGCTGCTGATTCAAATCTCAAACTTTTCATTTTTATCTCTACTTAGCCTAATTATTTGACCCATATCACAAATTTCAGAAAAAAACATTCAGGCACTGAAGTCGCTTAGGAAGTTTTACATCTTAATGCAAATTATGGGCCAATTTGCCTTTGAACTGGGATTTGAAATATTTTAAAAGTGATGTACAAAAGAATAATGAATTATTTGAATTTCAAGATGTTCCATTTATGGAGAAAGCTTGGCTCCCAAAAAGAAAGTCTTGCTAAGAAAGCTACATACAAACATACACTTGAAATAAAACATGGACAAATCATGTATCTGGAATTTTCTGTGATCTTTAAATTGTTATAATGCTGCAGGGCGACTATCTGAGAGCTTGTTGTAAGTTGTTTGGCTGATATAGCTTGAGAGACACACACTACTTGCTTCAACTTGCATTGTGCATATTCAAGCCTCAGCATACTTAACAGGCCAATGACCCATACGCATTACAAGTTTCTCCAATATTGCCCAGTAAATGTTTGTGCAGTTACCATGAAATGATCTCATACATTATATGCACATTGATCATAATCACAAGACCCTGCTACTGTATTCTACATTCATTCATTTGCTTCACTTGTGTCAAAGTGGCCTGTGTGAGTTACACATTGACACAACTAGTTCATATATGATATTCATCTAAAATGTTTAAGATTTTGTGTTACGTTTCAAGTTATTACAGTTCCAAGTAGTAAACTATTCACAAAATCATAAATTCATTTAGACGTGAGCAGTACTATACAAAAAATGAATAAAAAAACTGGATGAAATCTTGGTAGATAGGTTTCACCATTGCAGAGGAAACTTAGCCTTCATATTCAAGGTAGAAGAGGCCAGAAGCAAAGGGAGTTGTATTGAATTAAAGTACCATAAATCTTCTTCTCTACTAGTTATGGATCTTCTGAAACTCTTCCTAATTTATAAACATTAATTTTTTTATATCCATGAGCAGAATTTCAAGTTTGCAGTAACATAAATAATGGTTATGACAGTATGGTCAAATGAATGTCTTTTTTGCACATTACATTTGTTCATTCATTTGATGTTATGCAGGCATTCCTGGATAGTAATAAGAAGTTTGGGCCTGAACATCATGTAATTGATGTGGCAAATGTTTTGAAAATGTTCTTCAGGGAGCTGCCTGAGCCACTTATACCGCATGCTTACCATGAAGTGCTGCTTAGGTAAGTGCTCTCTGAGATCAAGTTATTTAAGTGGTTATCTGGTTAAAGATATCTCAGATGGTATGGATTCATAAAACTGATCAGTGTTTGACATGTTTGTGTCCAGTGTACAATTCTGAAGTAATGCTCTATGCTAAGGGCAGAGAAAAGGTGCTCGAAAATAAAAACACTGATAATCGAAGATATTTTATAATACATCTGAGAATGTATACACACTATCCTGTTTTTTAATTATCCTAAAAATGTTAAGATTTATAGAAAATTCCTGTTGAACATAAATTATATTTTACTTTTCTATACAACTTATGCTTGAAACATTTTCTTCAACAAATATTTACTGAGTTGCACTAGAGATACAGAGAGAAAAGGATGTAGGCCTACATGTAAAGTGGTTGTTAAATTTTCCAGTCTAAATGAAAATTTGAACTGCTCAACAATATTCCCATAGAATTTTGAAATGTCAATTTACTTGAAATTAGTCCAGCATTGCTAAGTTTTTTCTATGCAGAGAAATGAACAGATGGATGGAGTGAACTTAAAGGGCTCTTGTAATGATTGCAAATGCACCTGCAAAAGGTGCATGGATAAGCCAAAAACTGGATAGTCAAGAATATATTGTAATACCAAATACACTAGTCATTTTGCACTGCAGTGTTTCATTGATACTGGAAAAAGAATTTTGCACTCAGGAAATAAATCTTATGAAGGGAGAACAAAATCCAGAACTTCTGAACAAAAGTCACTTTAATGCTACATAACACAAATGCTAATCCTTTATTGAAACTACTCTAGCCAGGAAGGATATAATTATAAATATTCTTGCTTTGCATGTGCTTGACCTGGAATGATTTGTTTGGGACCAAATCTGAATAAAAAGTTACAGGTGCAGAAATTTATCTGTAGAACTGGGGTGGTGTGTTCATTGTTAACTATGGGGATGTCATGTCCTATCATTTTTTATTGGTAAGATTGTGAATATATGAGTAAGTTAAGTTTTCTTTGCTTGTGAAGGGGTTGGAGAATAGGTGCATCTTTGACCTGTCCCATTGGCTCCAAAGCCTTATCCCTATGCATTCCTTTGCTTGAATAGTCAGAATGTTCAAACTTGTATCTAAAATTTATACTTTCTAAGAAATAATTCCTTAGTTGTATCTTTCCCCTCAAAATGCCCACTTGATTTGGCCCATCCTGTGCAGATAAGTTTTTGTATTTTTGGAAATAAAGGAAAGTAGTATGATGTACACGTATCTCAGTTGTCCAAATGGAACAGACTACGAGAGGTTACGATTATTCTAAAACAAATACAGTAATATTACCCATATTCTTGTTGTTGTTTTTTCCTTGTGAATTTGTTTCAGATATTGATAATTTAATACATCATTAGCCTTCAGTAGGCACTGGTATTTATTTAAACCTTATTATCTACTACATGCGTTACGTTAAATAATACCTGTCCTCAGGTTAATCATTAACAGAATGTATATGATCCACCTCGGGTTACTATGATGTTGTCTTCTGGGATGTGATGCATGTCAATCAGTAGGTATCTATGTATCTAACAAATGACATCACATCCCATGGGATCATAATCTTAATACTCACTGCTATGAGAACGTCAGATTTCGTATACCTAGCTGAAGCACGTAGTAGTTATTCATAAGTAATAGTGGCTGTTGAGTGCTAGTTATGTATTTAAATACAAATACTAGAAACATGACATGGAAATGTATGAAATTACATTTGTCTTCATGTATTTTCACATATGAAGAACTGCTGCTTTTTGTGAGCCCTCTGGAACACTTTCTTAAATGGATTGGTGTATCACAAGCCTATTGTTAACACTTTATACAGTGAAACCCTCACGTAATATTTCTTGATTTAAGGTTGTCCATTATTTAATGTCCAATTTCAATGATCCCAATTCAATAATCTTTCGTTAAATTGCTTACATTTAGATATTTCTTTTTTTTTTGTTAAAATTTACTGCTCCTCAAACAAACATTAAATGGGGGTTTCACTGTATTGTATATTTCTTTTGTAGATGTTTGCTGTTACGAGATAAGAAAACAGAAGGAATACTTTTAACGTGTCTGCTGATGCCAACTGCACACATAAATACATTGGCATATTTGATGCAGGTTAGAGTGTAAAATAGATTTTCAGATTTGTAGGATTTTCGTTTGATTGATCTTGCTAATTCTAATCTTTCCATTATCTGTTCTGTCTTCATAATGTGATATGGCTGTATCAATTTGCATCTTAATTTGTTTTATTAACAATCATGCGTCTATGTGACAGTGATACAGTACTCCAGCTCTCAAAGTTGCAGGTTGAAGATGTTATATTTCGGAGTGACGATATGTGTGGAGTGTGGTTTTAGGAATCTTATGTATATCATTATATTAATTTATGTACCTTTCATTTTCTTGTAGTTCTGGTAATTTCCGTGAACAATGAAGCATTAGCATTGATTCTTTGTTTATTCTTTATATAGTTTTGACTTCTTGCCAATTTGAAAATGCATCAGCTAACAGTTTATGTGGTAATTTAATGTTTGTTATAAGGAAAGAGATTATCATGATTGTATGACCTCAATGTTTGGTTTATATAAAATGGAGCATGTCTGGAATTACAGAATATATTTCCTTTTCTCACATTAGCTAAATTTTCTTGTGTTATAAGTAATGTGAAGAATGTGGATGTTAGCTTGTCATCTATAATTTCTTCTGTGAATATGCTTATTATGTGTGCACTCTACTAGCCTTATGTTTGTGAAGATGGCTTCTGCAGCTCCTAAGCACAAAATATCATCAGTTTTACCTGACTTTGCTATTATCCCCACTCTTTAGGGTAAGAAGATATTTGTGTCTGTCTTCATAAATCTGTTGATAAACTGATAAATTTAATGTTTATCATGTGCATGTAGGGGTTTGAATATTCCACTGATATCATTCTGGTGGCCATGGTATTTAAATTGTAAACTTTAAAGTTAAGATGGAGTCTACTAGGTCTGTGCATGTGCCATCACAGTAGTGTGATGCAGGGATGGTAAAGTTTAATGAAACTGAAGAAAGCAGTCTTCTGGGATTTGGCACCGTGTATATGTGGTGTTAACTGACGTTCCTCCGAAGCGTCGGTTAACACCACATATACATGGTGCCAAATCCCAAAAGACTGCTTTCTTCATAGTCACCGCCGTGAAAGCCTCAAATCTTTAATGAAACCGTCTGAATGTCGTGCCACTGGAGGACACCCCACTTTGTCCTTCTTACTTGTTGTCAACAGCACTACCATAATGGTGATGAAAACAATATTAGCACCATTTAGTGTAGAGTTCTGAATTTTTCTATGATGGAAGAGTTTTGGAAAGTATGAAACTAATTCCACTGATAAGAAATTAACAGATGTTGAAGTTGGTTGTTTATTCACTGCACTTTTTGTCTCCTGAATGGTTTGTTGTTAGAAGAATTTTTTTGTATAAAAATGTTACTCTTTTTTAATAAATTACTGAGACATTATTAGGAAACATCTGTTTCTTACACACTAATGGTGACAGAATATAAAGGATGTCCGGATGAGAGGTATCCAAAATAAAAAACGTATATTTCAGAAACTAATTGTCATATGTGTATCTGGTTTATGTAATCAGAAAAGAAAACTATGAATTTTTTTTCTGTGCCTGGCTTACATGCCTGCACCAGCTGATGACCTTCGGTGAGCTCAGTAAAGATGTCACCACAGGAAGTGGTTCAATGCGTATTGTGGCTAGCATAGTTGCGATCTCTTACAGCATTGTTTTAGAAGGCAATATGGACTTCAACCCCCTGCACGGAAAAGTATTAGGTTCTGGGACAAGAAACTGAGGACTACAGGTAGTCTGTTGCATGCAAAACCTCCTGGAAAGACATTGACCTCTGAAGAAAATGTAAATTGCATTAGAGATGCATTCCAGTGAAGTCTGCGCAAAGCAATTTATGCTGCTGGCTTGCAGTTATGTATAAATTCCATGTTCAGTAGTGCACAATATGCTACATAAAAGGCTCTGCCTATGAACATACAAGATTCAAATGATTCATGCACCAAAACCGAGTGACCAAGTAGCATGCACAAACTTCTTTAGTAAGGCAGAGCCAAAACCAGGCACTGACCTTTATATACCGTATTTACGCATGTATAGGCCGCACATTTTTTGCCAAAAATTGAAGAGGAAATCTTGGGTGCGGCTTATATTCGAAATCACACTTCATTTAAAAAAAATTATATTCATAATTAGTAATACAGAGTGTAATACTCCTGAAATAATGTTCCAAGAAAATTATTTTTTGTATAATTTCTGTCTGAAAATTGTGCTGCGGCCTATACATGCGTAAATACGGTAGTTGTGTTGTGGTGGTCTTAATAAAGAAGTTATATATTATAACACAACAGGATGCATGAAATGAAAATTATGCACAAACTTGCTGTGGACATGCTAGAAAGAATTAACACATCACTCAGTTTCCTCCATCAAGTGTGCTTCTCAGACAAGGCGACTCTTTCCAGGTCATTGGAGTTGTAAACAGGTAGCACTGCAGGATTTGTGGCAGTCAAAATCCACGTTATGTTTGAGTTGGAGAGAGGCAGCCCCAAAGTGAACACATGGGCTGGCTAAATGCATGACAGATTGATCAGACCACTTTTTCTTTTCGGAAAAGTCTGTGACCAGATGTTCATAGTACTTGGACATGCTGGAGCTGTATGCCCTGCCCCTATTACCACCTCAAACTATCCTCAAACAAGATGGGGCACTGTCACATTTCTGCCACCATGTTAGGAATCACCTGGATAGAGAGATGGCTGGGAGATAGTTCGGCAGAGGTGGACCAATTGCTTGGCCCCCTAGGTCGCCAGATTTGATCCAATTCATTTATTTCTTGTGGGGTTATGTGAAGAACATTGTCTACCAGGTTAAGATCAATGACCTTCAACACCTGAAAGCCCGCATAAGGGACGCTATGGCTACAGTAACACCAACATGCTTCATGCAACGTGGAATAAGATTGAATATCGCCTGATGTATGTCATGCCACCAAGGGTGTTCACATTGAAATTTACTGAGAGAGTTATGTACTCAGAAAAAAGAAAAAAACTTTGATAGTTACCCTTTGTCATGGTGTAACCCATAATTGTGTATGATAAATGCTTTTTCTGATGTAATTATTTTATTCTGGATACCTCTCATCTGGTCTCACTGAACAGTTTCTGTCTTTGTGTAACAAACTTTTTCTGAGATTGAAACTATGCAATAAAAATAACCCCAGTAGTTTATTGTGGCATGTCATATTTATCACAAATGTGCTTATATTTTCTGTTGCATTCTTTACAGTTCCTCCAAGAAGTAGCATCCCATTCTGAAACAAACAAGATGAATGTAAAAAATTTAGCAATCATAGTTGCTCCTTCGGTTATGCCTGTAGAAGAGAAGATAGTTGTTTATGGCACATCAAGGCTCACTCATCATGTAGAAGTGGTTGAAGTATGTACCTGGATGTATTACTGAAAGGAAATTGCTTAGCTTTTTAAGCATGAAATTGGGTAGTAAAACCAATTGCTTAGAATGTTACTGGGACACAAAAGATGAAAGCTTTTGTGAAGTTTATCATAATTAATTCTTAATGCTTCTCCATTTCTCTTGCAGCTTGCTGGTCACTGTGCTAAAGGAATTATTTTGTTATAATACTCATTTAAAACAAGTATCACTGATGTCACCTTGGTGGGGTACAATTCTAGCTCAGCATGCATGTGCATGCATACATCTTTTCTACTCACTTCAGTGCTTCTGTCATATCCTGACTACCAGCCACTGAGAGCATAACTTCAGCATAGCATTCCCAGTTACTCCTTATTCTTGATATAACATGAAATGTCTTTGCTGATCACTTTGATAAGATGCCAGGTAGCTGAGATAGCTTGAGCGGTATAGCAACAGGCTATGAGCTGGGTGGCCAGAAATTTGAGTTGGTAAAACAGCTAGGTCATGAAACTGACCACTCATCTTGGATCTAGTGCCATGGTTGAGAATGTGTGGAGCTACACCTCCCCCCCCCCCAACATCTTTATCATGTGGTGCCTAATTATGCACAAGGACAGTTTGATGTTTTACATTTTATGTTAATATAAAAGATTATTAATGCTGTCCAATGTGATTGACAAATGTTGCGTTTTTTTTTTAATCTTTCATCCTTTACCTGTTTTGGTTGTAGCGACCATCTTCAGAAGGACATTGTCAATACATATGGAAACTACAAGGAAATTGAGAAGTCGTGCACATCACACTAAGCAGTTATATTTTTTCTGGTTTAATGCACAAACTACAAGACATACAGCACTTACTATTAATGTTTATAACCTTACATCTTAAAAATGCAAAATCAAATCATGTCTTTACAACATATGCTCAAACTGGCTTCCCTGTTCAACAATGCATGAGCGAGCTCTTTTTACCATGTTTGAGGCCACTTTGTGGAGCACCTGTAAACTGATGCTGTTAATCGCCATCATAGTGTTCCTCTTGAGGTCATCTGGTGTATGCGGATTGTTTTTATAGACAATTCCTTTGTGCTACCCCCAAAGAAAAAGATCTGCTGGTGACAAATCGGGCAAACGTGGGGGCCACAATCCTTTCGAAATGAGATGGTCACTGAAAAACTTGCGCAAGAACTGCATGGCTTCATTAGACATGTGACATGTGACACCGTCTTGCTGCAACCAACACTCACGTTCATCAACTTCAAGAAGTGCAATAAACTGTGTAATGATGTCTTGGTACACTGGAGTGTTCACTGTTGTTTCAGAGAAAATTGGGCCCATTATTCAACGACATGATACAGCACACCACACTCCAATTTTCTGACAGTGCAAGGGCTTTTCATGTAACATGTGGATTTTCAGATCTCTTCGTATCTGAAACTGATCCACATTCCCGAAATTGGTTGATTATTCTCGTTATTGTTGAATTGTTAGGCACTGCAGAATCTGGATATTCCTGATGAAACTTATCTGTGACACATGCATAAGAACGACTGGCAAAATAATGTTCCATGATGAAAACGCGTTGTTCTTGGGAAAACGACATGTCTGTCACGCAATAAACAAAGCTGTACTTCAGACGTTGTATGACCAATACATGACAGATGGCGTTCCTACTCGTTGTTAGTACTCCTACAGTTCCATCTAGTGGTAGGAGATATAATTATATTAACTGCAATACTATTTATAACAACTTTTATTTTGATGTGCGCAACTTTTCGATCTCCCTGTACTGTAACAATGTCATTGGTCATTATCAGTACCTACAGAAATTACTATTACAATGTCATAGACATAAAATATTCTTCTGTAACAATTACTATGATGTGCATGAGTTTGTTAAAACATTCATAAATTGTTATAATTAGTCTATTTACAAAGTATTGTTTAAAACTTTTTGTTAAGATCTAGAACCAATATAAATGGAATGCCTGCTGGCAAAAATGGATGCCAACCAAGCAGAAATGAAAGACATTGAAGAAAAAGGGATGCAAAATTAAAGGAGATCATGAAAGATATGAGGGCCCGGTGAAAAGAGATGGAAGCCTATCCAGAAAAGATAGAGGCAAATCCAGAATTATTGAAGTCTGTATCGGAGCATGGAAAGGTCCCTAGGAAGAGGCTGCAGTGACATGGGACACCTGAGGATGGCCATTTTGGGCCGAAACATGTTATGTTAATTACGAAAACAAATGTGAATGAAGAAATAAATAGTTGCATTGTTGACGGAAACTTGTATGTAAATAAGGTTGAATATAGAATGCAACAGGATGATTAAATACAAGACTGGCTCATATGAGTTTTAAAAACCTACAAGAACAAACTGCATGCTGGATTCAATGCCTATAAGAGTACACCTTTACTTCTGAGCATTGCCAAGGCTGAAAACACAACAATGTCAATGCCAATGCCCTTTTGTGACGACCATGCCTAGAGCAGTGTATCCATTTCCACAAAGTTGAGGTACACACTATTGCAGATGTAGCCGCAGCTGGCTGGGATCCAGTGGCTTTGAGAACTGAACAACTGAATAATGAGGACATAGGGCCCATTCTGGAGGAAGTAGAGACTGGACAGCACCCAGAATGGAAAGACATTGCTGAATACAGACGTACATATAAAAGCTGCTGGGCTCAATGAAAATCCCTTGCTGTGAGGAACGGCATACAAAAGCACCACTGGGAATCTGCAGCCTTGGGGAAGGACCAGCAGGAGCAGTTGGAGAGTAAACTCCATGAAAACTGAGTCGCAGGGAAGGAAAAGTGAGACCGATCACAGATGTCACAAGCACAGCCCTCAGAAGAGAAGAAATAATGGTATGCCTGGAGGCTATTCAGGACAGATAGCCTTAAGGAGGAAGAAATGTGGCATATAGACCTGCTGCTGAGTGGTGACACTGATCAATGACCGCATCTTGGCAGTGGCCCAGTAAACATGTTCCCGTGGCAACAATAGAGTTACTTTTGGAAATAGGGCGTTCCTACATGATCTGTGCTGAGATGTTATAAGCAAGGGACAAAGTCAGTTGTTAGGCAGTTCTCTACAGGAGTGCTCAGTTGAAAGTCCAGCTGTGAAGAGCAGAATTTCTGTGTGATATTTGGAGTGTGTAATTCAGTGAGACTGTTGTAGTTCCCGCATTGAAATCTGTTGTTAGGAAGCAGCTAGTGTAGGTTGTAATAGACTGAAGACACTAGTCTGTGTGTCAAAAACAAACTCCATAGTTTTAGTCTACAAGTGAACTATACCGACTGAGTGACCACTGCTTGTCGGCAAAGTTAGTGCCAACTATAGCGGATAGAGGGTGTTGAATGGTCAGCACAATGAATACCCACGGCTTTTAATTTAGGTTTTCTAGACCGGAGCCGCAATTTCCTTATAATAGCTCCTCGCTTATCCTCATGAGACTGAGTGGATCCTGCTCCAGTGTCAGTGATCTGTAAATTGTAGTCGTGGGTGTATAAGTGGTCAGTAAGTTGGGGTCACCAATCTGAACCCTGTGTATAGTCACGTACTACGTGACAATAGATTCCCAGATAGTTTGTTGTTGACTTAAACTTCTAACTTATTACATGTGATAATGTTATTAAATTTGGTCAGGACAGAAGTTTTTCAGATCCTCCTAGATATTATTTAAGGGCTATAAAATAATTCCTAATGTATTTTTACTGGAAAAGTTTGCATAATGCACACGTGGTACTGGACATGTTTATTAGTTCTCATTATTTGTAGTAACGTGAATATTACATTAGACTGTATTAAAACTTGTAATCTGTTTTTATATAGTTACTGATAAGAAATGCCGGTAAAATTGGAACTTTGCTGGAAAATATGTTTGAGAAACTGGCGGTGAATAGCTCTGCTCCCTCTTTGTCAAATGAAGAGCAAGATGGCGATTTGTCAAGGCAGAACAAGAAAAGGAAGAAAAGGAGAAGTGGATCAATAACACGTAAGTTTGTTGCATGTTACTTTCATATATATAGATATTGATTTGCTTACAGTAGTAGCTGTGTTAACAGAAACTTAAAAACATAACAAGAAGCATTATAAAATATTGTCGCGTATCGGGCGTATATCGCGACAAATAACTTCACGCCGTATTTTATATAGCGAATTTTATTTCACATCCACTCTCACAATCACCCAAATTACAGATTTACGATTACTGCTATTTGCAGTATCACAATTAGTACACTCCAAATGCCGCAATACAACTGACTGGTTGCTGGCTAACTAACTCGGAGGTAGCTCGAGGACTCACTCGGCGGTAGCTCCAGGACTAACTGACTGACTCAGTACAACTAACTGTGAATAGCCTTCGCTG
>NW_019725423.1:930264-930830 GCF_002891405.2 Cryptotermes secundus
GCCAGAAGATCACATTCATCCATCGCTTCCTCACATTGCACATTCACTTTTAATGGCGAGGCCGGTTCTTCTATTTTACCGGCTCCTCTTCTGTGCCCTGCTCCTTTTTTCGTTTTGGAGGGGGTCGACCCCTCCATAAGGTCCACTTCCTTATTTTCCGCAACCCGTTGGAAGTACCGACTACTTGTGTCGCGAACCTTCCACTGAAGGTTACGTTGCCGGTCTTCTCCCTCAGGCGTAGTAGTTCCTCCACATCCTGTTTCCTTATGCCCTTGCTGCATTTCCGTTGTGGCTGACGCCGCCTCCTGGACGTCTGTCCTGTCACGGTTCCAGTCCTTCCTTTCCCGGCTTCTTTCCCAGCATTGACCCTCGTTGAGCATCTCCTTACGGGATCTCCCTTGCGCCGTGTCGCAAATTCACGACTAGTCATACTGCTGTCGGCAGCCAATTCGTGCCATGGGCCACAATTTCCTTGGGTCGTAGATTTCTTGAAGATGTTGCGTTTGCGCCATGCCACTGTTGCACGGCGGGACAACTTCCTGTGGACAACGGCCAATTTATTCTGG
>NW_019725423.1:930889-931193 GCF_002891405.2 Cryptotermes secundus
TTCTTCTTCGGTTCTCCGACCGGCATTACTTCGGCGTCCTGTATGGGTACCTCTGATAGTTCTGCCGCCTCAGGTTTCCTGTTTGCTGAGGTCGGCTCTTCTTCTTCTGGGCGTGCCTCCATCTCTTGGCAGGCCATCGTCTCTCCGACCGGTATTATTTCGGGGACCTCTTCTTCTTGTGCCGTGCTTGCTTCAATGGCTCCCGTTCTTGCTTTGGTAGCTTCTCTTTCTGCGGCCATTTCTTCTCGCCATGCTTGACTGTCAGCCTCCCATCTTGCCATGAAATCCTTACGGCCGGCTTCTG
>NW_019725423.1:931274-932810 GCF_002891405.2 Cryptotermes secundus
GTTGATTGCGTGTGTAAGTCCAAATCCCACTTCTGACACCAGTTGTCGCGTATCGGGCGTATATCGCGACAAATAACTTCACGCCGTATTTTATATAGCGAATTTTATTTCACATCCGCTCTCACAATCACCCAAATTGCAGATTTACGATTACTGCTATTTGCAGTATCACAATTAGTACACTCCAAATGCCGCAATACAACTGACTGGTTGCTGGCTAACTAACTCGGAGGTAGCTCGAGGACTCACTTGGCGGTAGCTCCAGGACTAACTGACTGACTCAGTACAACTAACTGTGAATAGCCTTCGCTGTTCCCCATGTAGCCTTGATCGGACCATACGGAAAACGGCCACGTAATAGGCACCCTTGTTGCCTGGCGCCGTGTTGCTAGTAACGCTAGCGGTAGTAACCGCTGTTACTACCGTAACAATCCTGTAGCGTCACCGTTACGTTACCGTGCGGAGGAGGGGGAGGGGAGCGCTGACTCACCCGCCGCGTCACTGCTGGTGGGGGGGGGTTCTCCTTTGCGCAACATGTCACAATATATTACGTATTTGGTTTCAAAGACAAAACAACTCCGTCTAATGTGACTATTTAAGTTGCTACTTGAAAACAACAGTGAAAATAACACAGCACGCCACGAACAAACACAGGATGATACTAAGAATCTCCTTCTCAAGATAGACCGGTGGTACAAGTTCAGCCCCCTTCAAGAAAGACAGTAGGAGAAGTGACATGAACCTACTTAGTCTATAAATTTTAACTTAAACAACAACGTTTTAAAAACCTTAATATACCAGGAAAGCTGCTGTGATTGTGGAAAAATTGGATTTTGTGTATATTGTGTATTCCAGGCATTATGTGTGTATGTAATTTAGCACTCAGAACACCTATTGTGATAGTAGTTTCCAAATAAGTATCAATGTTCCCTCTGAAGATTGTCCGTAAGGATCAAAACATGTAAGGGTACTAAGTTTTCAAGTAGTAAAACTTAAATAGTCACACTAGATGGAGTTTTTTGTCTTTGTAATTGTTAGTGTGACGGACCAGAATGAAACAAATCAAATTAAAAAAAATATTTGGTTTATTTAATGTTGCTGTCAGTAGTTGAGACTATGTAACAACACCTGTGATATTGATCATGTTTATGGTTGACGGCACTGTGTGGGAGTGCACTGTGCTGCTGCTGTGTAAGAGATCTTAGCTATTTTCATCTTCAGGGTAAAATGACACCATGGCCCTTGCTAAAACTTCAAGAGTTTATATCCATAATTGTTTTGTAACCAGTAGGATGTGGGGGCACATGGTAGTGTACAAGGTGTGGCAATAAAGAAACCGGATTCATGCTCTAACCCTTTATTAAAAAAAAATCAGACAGTCGAAATGTTATCCCCTTCAATGTAGTCCCCTCCCCGATCCCTACACCGCTCCATGCGAATTTTCCACTGTTGGAAGCAGTGCTGCAGGTCATCTTGTGTTATGCTCTTCAAGAGTTGCGTCGCTTTTGCTTTCACTGCATCCACGGACTCGAACCT
>NW_019725423.1:933338-935783 GCF_002891405.2 Cryptotermes secundus
ATAGACACTGATCACCATATACTTCTGTCAACAAATTGTAAGTTTCAGTGGCAGATTTTCCAAGTTTTGTGAGGAATTTGATGTTAGCACGTTGTTCTGCATTAGCACTCAGCATTATTCCGACGGAGCTCAGAAACACGATCCGCTTCTAACAATGGTCGCGGCCAGACTAACCGATGCACGTGAATGAAACTTTGTGTGACGGTAGAGGGAAGTCCAAGGGTCAATGCCCTACCCTCCTCTTCGTCAATGACGTGGCCGGAAATGAGTCATAACAGTAATCCGGTTTCTTTATTGCCACACCTTGTAGTTGGTTGAGGCACTGTGCTACAAGTTGGACAGTCAATGGTTTTGATTCCCGATGAGGTGGATTTTTTTTTTCAGTTTACCTCATCTTTCCAGCTGCACTATGGTCCTGGGGTCGACACAGCCTCTAACAGAAATGAGTATCAGGAATCTTCCTGGGGTTAAAAAGTGCTGGCACGTAAGGCTGACAATCTTACTGCCATCTGTGAGCCAATTGTCTAGAGAAAATGTGGGAGCCTTGACATCTCACAACCCTATGGGCCTTCACGGCCTGTTACCAGGATAGCTTTACCTTCTTTTTACCTTTACCAGTAGGATGTTTGGGAAACCTGTATAGAAGATGCTGGCTGGTGAGGAGGGGAGTAAGAAAGTTAGTAGGAAAGAAAATGAATTAATAACTTACTCTTCAGAGCTTGACAGTAATTAAATTTTAATTACAAATTCATGAGTATGGTGGGATAACTATCTGTAAATTTATATATATTGTTTAGTGTAGGGTGGCCCATGCGACAAAGATGATGGGTTCTGGTTTGGATGATTGGATTTATTAGCACTTCGGTTACACACACTATCTTAATTACACTTAAATACAGGCAATAGAGCGCTATTGCTGATCTACATATTTTTCCATTTTAGTGTTAGCACTCACTCATGGGGCTGAGCCCTTCTTGAGAAGCTGCCAATTGTGCAGCCACTCAAGAACTTCCCAGCATTTTATGGGACCCAAAGGTTCATTACTATGTTCAAAAGAGCTCTTCACTGGTCCCTATCCTCAGCCAGATCAATCCAATCCATATCATCCCATCCTATCTAAGATCTATTTTAATATTTTCTGCCCGCATATGTCCTGAACTTCTCAGTGGTCTCCTTCCTTCCGGCTTTCCCACCAATATCCTATATGCATTCCTCCTCTCCCCCATTTGTGCTGCATGCCCTGCCCATCTCATCCTCCCTGACTTGATCATTCTAATTATACTTGGAGAAGAGTACAAGTTACAAAGCTCCTCATTATGTAGTTTTCTCCAACCTCCTGTCACTTCATCTCTCTTCGGTCCAAATATTCTCATCAGCATCCTGTTCTCAGACACCGTCAGGCTATGTTCCTCCCTCAAAGTCAGAGACCAAGTTTCACACCCATATAGAATGACAGGCAAAACTATAGTTTTGTATATTCTAATTTTTATGTGTCTACATAGCAGAGGAAAAGACAAAATGTTCTGGATTGAATGGTAGCAAGCATTACCCGAGTTCAATCTCTTAATTTCCTCCTGAATCAGATTTTCATTTGTTATCATCGTTTTCAAATATCTGAACTGTTGTATTTTAGCGTCCTGTTGCACTGATTTTCATCCATGATATATATACAGTGGCCGTCTTGCAGTGCACTCAATTTCACCTGTTACTTCACGACATGTTTCGGCAACATAGTGCCATCATCAGGTGCCCTAATTACACTAATCTATTGCATTGCTTGCCTTTATATGTCTTTATAAAAAATGATGGCACTATGTTGCCGAAACATGTCGTGAAGTAACGGGTGAAATTGAGTGCACTACAAGACGGCCACTGTATACATATCATATCTGAACTGTGCCACATTTTCAAGACATCTGTTACTTATCTTTATGTCATAATTTTCCTTGCATTTTGATGACAAGATGGCAACATATACTTAGTTTTCTTTGTGTTTACTTCTAGACCAACCTCCTTACTTGTGTTAATTAAAGTGTGTGTGTGTTTCTCTTTATTGTATATATATTATCACCCAGTAGATTCACATCATCAGCATAGACCAATAGCTGATGTGTCTCATTTAATCTCAGTCCCACCTGGTTTTCTTGGACCTTTCTAATAACATATTCTAAATCAAAGTTTAATAGAAGTGGTGATAAGCATCTCCTTGTTTTATACCATTCTGGATAGGAAAATTGTCAGGCAAATGTTTACCTATACGAACTATACCATATGTTTTGTTTAAGCACATTTTAATCAGCCTGACTAGAATCATGGGTATCCCAAACTCTGAGAATATTGTACAATACTTCCCTCCTAACTAAATCATAGGCTTTCTTGAAGTCTATGAATAGCTGATGTACTGTCTCACTGTGCTCCCATTTTTTCTCCAATATCTGACGAATG
>NW_019725423.1:935925-938285 GCF_002891405.2 Cryptotermes secundus
GACTGATGGTACGCACCATTTATCGGTAGGGTATGGAGACTGGTAGAATATCATAGAGGGAAGCACAATAGATCAAACTGGTCACGGTGCATGGGGAAACCCACCCTCTCTAAATAATAATAATAATACAAATACATTGAAACCCACACTGATGATCCCCAGTAATTTCATCAATGTATGGACTTAAGCTTGAGAGAAGAATATTGGATAAATTAGTGTTAGCACCATAGTTACTTTTAGTTAAGAGTTGTATGTATAAATATGCAATAAATCAGGGCCGCGCCATAGCTCAAGTGGTTAGTCGCTGACTTCCCACCGTGGCGGCCCAGGTTCTATCCCGTCTGGTTAAGTGGGATTTGTGGTGGACAAACTGGTGCTGGGGCAGGTTTTCTTCGAGTGCTTTGTTTTCCCCTGCCAATCTTCATTCCACCAAATTCCCCATCATCATAATCACCCGGGGCCGGCTACAATAGGCCAAGCAGTGGCCGTTCTGCCGAGTGGACCCAGTTGGACTCCATCCACCACTAAGTGAATAAAAAAAATGCAATAAATCTGATTATCAATTCAAGCCCCATGTATAGTCATGCTCTATAATATTGTGACATGTACATGGGGATGGATTTGAAATATTTTTTGTTATGCAAACAGTGTTCTGGCAGTCTCCACGTTCCTGCTTTCCTCCAAATTTATCTTTGCTTCTGTTTCAAATACTTATTCAAGGTTAAATTCCCTGTAACATGAAACTATGTTAATGTATTAGCATTTTACTGCTTCTATATAAATTATTTTGGTTGAAGGGTGTGGTGGCGGTGGGGCTTATGCTTTGGAATATGAATAAGAACTGTGGTAGTGCTTAAAAGTTTACTCTGTGGTTTCCTTCCACAGGTATGTTGAATGGATTAAAGAAAATGGTTGGGAAGGGAACTCCAGAAGTAGACGAAAGTCACCTTATTACATCCACGCCTGATTTTTCAACACCTTGTGTTAAGTCAAGCAAGAAACGGAAGGCTGCTGAAGTAACCACTGCATTTTCGGGCAAGAAAAGGTTTGTACATTTTTATTAGATCAGTGTTGGCTTTCTCTTTATAATTATAATTTTCTTTGTGTACATTGAAGCATTTAGGCTGAGGTTTGTGTGAACCATTTCTTGAAATGAGCTAGCCTGAAGCATTAAAAGATTCAAGCCATTCCTATTTTATACTCCTTGTGCCATAATGCATTTTGCCTCTCAAAAGTGAATGACTGTCTGTTATAATAACTTCACATAAATTCTAAATATAAATACAAACCACTCCGTCCAATGTGACATATAAGTTTTTACTACGTTAAAACTTATCTCCCTTACATGTTTCAGTCCTTACGGGCCATCTTCAGAAGAAACATTATTACAGACTGGAAACTGCCATCACAATAGGTGTTTTGATTTAAAATACATATACTTATATCCTATAATGCACAGTACGCATAAAGTCGAACATTTCACAATCACAGCAGTTTCCTGGTGTTGTAAAGTTTTTAAAAGTTTCTAGATGTTATTTAAAAAACCTTTATTTTCAATAGTTAAAATTTTTTTAAACCACATGGGTTCGTGTCTGTACTCCTATCGTCCTTCTTGTATGGGGCAGATTTTGTGCCGCCTGTCTATCTTGATGAGGTTCTTGATGTTGTCCAGGGTTTGTTCATGGCTTGCTGTGTTGTTTTCACTGTCACATTGGACGGAGTGGTTTGTATTTGTAATTGTTAGTATGACAGACCAGAATGAAACAAATCAAATTCACATAAATTCCTTATTCTATAACCTGTAGTTGGTGACATAGAGTAACAGCTCTTGGCAGACTAAGAAACTCTAAAAATAGCTAAACAAAATTCATAACATTGTAGTCTGGCATATCCTTTGTTCTTTTCTATAGCTTTATTTACAACATGCACGCCTACTTATATATATGTACATACACAGATACAGAATGTCCCACCGAAGACTGCAACCGCAAATGGTTTTCTTATTTCAGCACAAAAAAAAAGGTTTCAAATAATGTTTGTTGTTATGGCGTGAAGGGGGGCGTGGAGGTACCTCCACCGCTTCCGCCACTGTACCTCTCTCTAGCTGTCGCTACACTTATCTCCTGCCGTGATGACGGAGGGCGAGGAAATATCCCTCTCCGTCACCCTCTTTAGTATGCTGCCACCATCTTGGTAATCCAAGAAATCTCATACTTATCTTAGCTTGCATTACTGTCTGGGGTAAACCGTAAATCGCCGAAGCTTTGGGAAGTCCTGGAGTCGGAGGAAGAGGATAACACTCGTGGATATGTGTGGTTGAATGAAACTCGTACACATTCCTAGCCTATTCTATTTACCTA
>NW_019725423.1:938673-941729 GCF_002891405.2 Cryptotermes secundus
GACCCTTTGCTCCATTACATTTGTATAGTGTCCAGTTAGCTGTTCAGTACACTATTATTATTATTATTTTTTATTTTTATTGGAGGGGACTGGTTTCCTCATGCAACGCGACTAATAGTCTATTGTACGTCCCCCTTTGATATTCTACCAGTCGCCATGCCCTTCCGGTACTGGTGCTCGCTATCAGCCCCATCCTGCCAGCGAGGTCGGCCACCTCTCTGGCAGTGGTGCCCGATACTTCCCCATCTACCGGAGGAATTTGAAACTACTTGGCAGCTCCATCATGATAATGCACCCGCCCATTCTGCGCATCTGATTCAGACTTTCATCACCAAACACAACATCCCTGTGGTTCATCAGGCTCCCTACTCCCCCGACATAGCTCTGTGTGACTGTTGGCTATTTCCCAAGCTGAAAATGCCACTGAAAGGAACCCAATTTGAGTCAAGAGAAGACATCATGCCGAATGCAACGGCCCGGCTGATCACCATTCCAAAAGACGCGTTCCAGAAGTGTTTCCAACAATGGTGGAAGCGCTGGGAGAAGTGTGTGCATTACCAAGGAGACTACTTTCAAGGGGATTGGGGTTTTGTACCTCCAGATCAATAAATGTATTTCTGCCGACCAAAGGTTCGATACTTTTTGAACACACCACGTACTGCAGTGTGTTAAGATGTAGAAATACTTCAGTGATACAATACGGTGTGTTAACATGTAAACACTTTAGTTCCATAGTGTACAGATGAAAACATGCATCCTGTAACATTTACTATGTGTAATTGTTACAGTCCAGTATCAAGCACTAATTGGTAGTGTCTGAAACGGAGTAATGCACAGATTTTTGGCAGGCATAAGAAGAAAACCAGACAACAAACCTAAAGCAATTGCAGTTGATGTTGTGTATCAAAACCAAAATCACATAAGTGCAATGGCCCATATTTGTCTCTGGGTTTCATGAGTGTTATAATTAACAGTGAAAAATGGTCTCGGTGTGTTTTGTTTCTTAGTTTCTTAGTAGTTTGAAACTAAATAAACTGAAACAGAACCTTGAAACAAATGATTCAGAAATGAAAAACAAGCCAGAAGAATACTTCCATAGAAAGGGATTATTAAGTCTCATACAGAATAGCGTAGAACAAGAAGCTGCACACGATCGCTGAAACTGGTACTCCCTTCTGCGATAGACATGGTACAAACAATGTTCAGTGAAAAATGTGCTCAGCAGCTTTTTGATACGCTGCTATAAAATAACATGGTCTCTCGACAGATTGCTGTTCTATGAGAAGTCTTAGAATAACAGTTGATTGAGAAGCTGAGGAACTTTTTTCAACAGAGATTGACAAAGCAACTGATTGCAGTGGTATTGGTCGCTTGAAAGCTTATGTATGATATGTTGAAGATACAACAAGTAATAAAGACATGCTTTTCTACAACCTATAAAAAGAAAAGAAACAGCAAAAATACCATTCAAAATTGTTGATGATTTCATGAAAGAAAAAAGCATAAAATGGTCAGATTTTATTGAAGTATGCATGGATGCAGTTTTCATGATGGCGGGAAATAGAGAAGAACTTCAGGCCTTAATTACACAATGAGCACCAGAAGCTATATGGACACCCTGTATGATACATGATGAATCACTCCCTATGAAGGAATTATGCCCAAAACTGAGTGACATGATGAACACAGTGATCAAAACTGGAAACTACATAAAATTTCACCCCTTGGAAAGGAGACTTTTTGCAGAATCATGCAAGGAAATGGGGGCACAGTATCAGTTACTCTTGTTTTACTGCAACTCTCATTGGCTGTCAAGAAGAAACCTTGTGACTCATGTTCACAACTTGCAAGAAGTAACAGCACTGTTTTTAGGAGAGGAAAATCTAGTAACATTTTCTTTCTTAGTTAGCATACTTAAATGGATTTTTTGAGAAGTTCACACTGAACACAAGTATGTAAGGGAGCAATTTTTGCACGAAATTGACATTCTTTAATTTCTGTTCCTGTTACTTCCTCTTCAGACGTTAGCTTCAGAAACACAATATTTTATTACTGCTTTGTAGTTGTTCTTTTGTTTTACATGTTTAATCACCAGAATCTGAAGTTTGCTTTGTAGCTACTACACTTGATGTTTTTGACGCATTATTCCCTTTTGCACATTTGCACAAGCGTCTCTTTTCTCAACATGATATGTCATTCTTATGGTGAAAGACTGTCATGTTGACACAGAATATTACTGCTTTTTGATGGTACTTTGGGTAAACTCATAGCTGCTTACTGCTTCTAACTTTGATTCATACTTCCGTCTCCTGCTTTCTTGCTTGTTGCTCTTGTAGCACAGTGTAACATGAACTTTGGCATGAACCCACTAAAAGCTTATAAGAAATATATATATCAGTTGAATTCATGACAACCCATAGTTCTGTAACTCTCACAATAGAAAAACCTCTTCCATTTAGGTAAATATGATACTTATCTCTTTTGATATCAGATGATTCTCCAAGTTTGTGAATGGAAAATGAATGTTGGAATCAAGAGTAATATATTTTCTCAAGTTAGTCTTGATAATTCAAGACTTTGCATATGCCTAATGTGTGTGATGGAGAAAGGGAAAATGGTTTTCACTCGCAATTAACTGTACTGGATATGTTACATGTTATGTGTGTTGCATGTTCTGTGTGAAAAGGGTGTATATGAGTATGCATGTCGGTTTGCAGGCGAGATGTTTTGCAAACACTCCCCCAGAGTGTAGCACTAGCCAACATACCTTATACTCCCTCCAGGTCCATGGCACATGACTTGTATGTTTCGTCTCCAGTTTGTTCACATCCAAAGTAAGTAGTTCTGGAGCACTTGCTGCATGTTTTTACATTGCACAACTGTGTGTTTTTGTCCAGGTTACATAAAGCTGGGATGGTGCGGTTAGTATAGTGACTGTCTATGGGCTGGACGACCAAGGGGTTGGAGTTTGAGTCCTGGTAGGGTCAACAATTTTCTCTTCTCCATGTCGTCCAGACCAGCTCTGTAGCCCACCCAGCTTCTTATCCAATGGGTAC
>NW_019725423.1:941739-945644 GCF_002891405.2 Cryptotermes secundus
GTAAAGTGGCTGGGCATGAACCTGACTGCTCTCCTCCAAATAGTGCTGAGGTCAAGAAAATGTGCATCTATGCAGCTACTCCCCCGTACGTCTTCATGGTGTAGTGCTTAATTAGTTAAGCACAGGAACAACTTTACCTTTTTTTTGCATAAATATAATGTTATTGTTTTAAATGTATTGTGTTAAATCTTGTTTCTTATTTTAACTTACAAAGACATAAGATAAATCATCTTCCCATGTAACTCATGCCTGTGTCACCGTAAGAAACCTAAAAATTTCTTTTATACACCATTAGCTTTTAAATTGTGGAGGTATGTTGACTATTTAATGATTACTTAAATATGTAAGTACTGTTTTCTAAAATTATTGCATGAGTATTGCATGTCTGAGTTAGTATGATCTTATGTCATTTCATGCCATGGCTTTGTTATACAGTGAAAGTACTGAACAGATATCATCATTTTTGGTTTATATTTAGATGCATGCATTGTTATCTTCCAGAAGATCATATTCAGTCTTTTCATGGCTATTAGCAAGGAATTAGTCTCCATCATTCACTAGTTAGAATTTTTCTCTTATATACAACTATAATTATTTACACATTTATGATGTACCATCTGTAGATGTCAGTGACAGTTTCAGAACCAGTGTTATGTAAATTATATTTAATATTTCTTTAGTCATACCTATTTCATTCATTCTTTAATATACCCTAAGGAATTGCCAGATTCATAAATCAGTTACACTATCCTTGAAATTTACTTACTGTCCCACTACCTTTTTTATTTCCAAACTACAACACCTGAAGTGGATACCATATACATATAGTGTTCTTGTGCCTTTAAAAATAGTTTTATTATCCTTTCACAGTCCCAACAGGAAATCAAAGAGTCCCCAGTCAACAAAGCACAGACACAGAAGATTTTTCACACCCAAGTTACATACTGAAAGGTAAAAGATTTCTTAACTAACTTTGGGAACGTTGTGAACTACTGTTACTCTCATTTAAACTTCTGTGTAATGTAAATTTGAATATTTTGTCACAGTGGAGCAAACAAGATTAATTGCAAAGAAGCATATGACAGCTGCAAGAAGACTCGACTAAGTGTTGGAAGTTGGTCTGGGAAGAAGCAAGTAAGAAAGCATGAAACTGTTCATTCCAAGTTCTACTGATCTTGTCTTCAGATAGATTCCAGACTTTCCTGCATGTTTTCTGTTTTGCATTGGTTGTGATATTCAGTTAAATATTAAGTCTGGAAACTTGCATGTAGAGAAACACTGTCACATTCCAAATTGACGCCCACTTTCAAACTGAACTAGTGAAGTGGTTCCAACTGCATGTTTAATATGGGCTGTTTCCCCCTTCTGAAAATTGTGCTTTATATGAATAGATTTTTATTATATTTTCTCTTCAATTGAAGTTCATATTATTGTGTTTACACAAGTATAAGTTGGACCTTTTATTCCAACATTTAATTCAGAAAAGTTGTTAGCTACATGCAGAGCACCAAAGTTTACACGTAACTCATTACTTCACTTGAGTGTGCTATGTACATAGACAATGTTGCATGAATTGAGAGGTCGGTTGTAAAATATTTTAATGAAAAAGTGAAAGGGCACCAAAAAGGAACCATATCAGTGCAGTGTCATTTTAGAATGTATATGTTATTTACAGAAGGAATTATTTCATGAAATTTAATACCTACACAACCAATTGTCACAAATGTTGGGTGTTTAACCATTTAAATATGCACAAAGATGCAATATATTTAAAAACAAATTTCAGATAAAAAAGATTGTTTCATTAATTAAGAGTGTTGTCATTAATACAGTGTGTCCACAAAGTCCCATCAGGGTTTTGAAAAATTGTGGCATTCAAATAAATTGAGTTAGCCACATGCAGTTTGTGGCAGATCATAGTAAAACTCTAGAAGTGTTTTACTGACCTTATTAGATCTTGATGTGTGCTCCCTTGGTAGCACAGAATGTCCAGATGATATTTGAGCTCTTGCCATGTTCTGTGGAGCATGTCCTCTGGAATAGCTGAGATCACAGTCCTGATATGGGTCTTCAGGTCATCAAGTCTGTTAAGTGGTGTTCGGAACACACTACTCTTGACATATATCCACAGGAAAAAATCCGCATTCCTAGACAGGACATTTCCAGGAAGATGGATTGGCAGAGATGGTCCAATGCCTTGGTCTCCATGTTCACCAGATATAACACCACTGGATTTTTTCCTGTGGGGTTACGTCAAGAGCAGTGTGTTCCGAACACCACTTAACACTTTGCGCACTGGTGGCACATTATTATGACTTTAGGACACGTTATGTTGAAACACACTATACCTTGCACTGGCGCCAGGCAGACGCATGACTGGTGCGTGATAGACCTCTTGAATGTTTGCTTCGTAGTCAGTAACATGACTCCGCTGTTTATGACCCAGCTGTTTTCCTTTCTCACTCCAAAAGAAAATGCCTTTGTTCATCTTCCAGCTGCATGCACCAGGCAGGAAGTTACTAGTGCAAAATGGATCAGTCGGAAGAGGCTGAGGTCCAAGCGTTTTCCCGGAGAACAAGAAATATCTGACTTGTTCTCCGATGAGCTATCTGACGTCCCTTGTGAGTCTGCTAGTGATAGCAACTCACAATCTGATAGTGAGTATGGCAGGGGTAAACAAAAAATTGTGGCCACAGACAGTGAAAGTGACAGTAGCTCTGACGAAAGTGCGGGTAGCAAGATTGCGGGGAGAGCCACATGGGGAAAAGTAGACAAAACGCCTGCTTTGGGACAGTTTACTGGAAATCCAGGGGTGAAGCAAATTCCATCGGACCCAACACAAGTGTCTGAAGTAGCAGAACTGTTTTTTAGGATAAGGATGCTTGTGTTGTGAATATGATTTCACAATTTACAATTCGATGGTTGATGTTCACAGGAGACATGGACAAGTAAAGAAGCCTATTTGTATTTCTGAGTATAATATGTTCATGAAGGGAGCTGATAGAGCTGATCAATACTTGGCCTATTATTCTCTTCCTAGGAAAATAATAAAGTGGACAGTCTGCTTTTACCGGTTCTCATGGTCTCTTCGCTTGCGGATTTCTTATATTTTTCTTCTACCCTGAAGATGGAGGCGATAAGTTCCTCCGAAACGTCGGTTAACACCACATATACACGGTGCCAAATCCCAGAAGACTGCTTTCTTCATGGACAAAGAAAGTTGCCTTGTGGCTTATAAATTGTGCCATTTTCAATTAATTTTTGGTTTTCAAAAATCTAAACCCTCATTCAAAATTGAAATACAAGGCATTTCTGCTGAATGTGGCAAAAGCCCGGGCTACAGACCACGGTGGCAGCAGAACCGGCGGCAGACACAGTCTTAGTACGACCGGGGCCCTCTACTCCCACCCCATGCAGGCCTCATTTTGACCTCCCTGGGCGACTCTCGGGTGATATGCAGAAACATACCCTTGTGAAAATTGTGAAGAGTGAACATGCCAAGGGGAAGCAGCCTTCTAGGTGATGCCGTGTTTGCACAGTACACAACAAAAGGAGTATGACTGTCTGCATGTGCAAGTTCTGTGTAATGCCACTTCACAAAGGGGAATGTTTCCAGAAATATCACACTCTCAAGCACTTCTAGGAGCACTGGTAAGTGTTCTCCAAAAATTTTAGTTCATAAAATTAATTAGGAGATTTTATATTAATTTTTTAAGTGAACAGTGCACAAGTTAGGATAGTAGGTTTAAAAATGCTGGTCCCCAGTTAGTTAGTTATTAGAGAGGGTGGGTTTCCCCATGCACTTAGACCTGTAGTGGTCCATTGTGCTTCCCTCTTATGATTTCTCCCAGTCTCTATATCCCGGTCTCGCTGCCCAGCCAGCGAGACCGGCTCTACTGGCTGAG